>NC_141755.1:126967593-127139965 GCF_982258835.1 Parasteatoda tepidariorum
TTTCGGTACTTAGAAAAATTCTGATGATTTCGGTACTTAGAAAATTTCTGACCTATTCGGTATTTAGAAAATTTCTGACGTTTTCGGTACTTAGAAAAATTCTGATGATTTCGGTACTTAGAAAATTTGTGACCTTTTCGGTATTTAGAAAATTTCAAACGATTTCGGTACTTAGAAAAATTCAGACGATTTCGGTACTTAGAAAAATTCCGACGATTTCGGTACTTAGAAAATTTCTGCCTTTTTCGGTACATAGAAAACATTCAGAAGTTTTCGGTACTTAGAAAATTTCTGACGTTATCGGTACTTAGAAAAATTCTGACGATTTCGGTACTTAGAAAAATTCTGGTGATTTCGGTACTTAGAAAATTTCTGTAGTTTTCGGTACTTAGAAGAAAATTCTGCCGATTTCGGAACTTAGAAAATTCTGACGATTTCGGTACTTGGAAAATTTCTGACCTTTTCGGAACTTAGAAAATTTCTTACCTTTTCGGTACTTAGGAAAATTCTGCCGATTTCGGTACTTAGAAAAATTCTAATGATTTCGGTACTTAGAAAAATTCTGACGATTTCGGTACTTAGAAAATTTATGACCTTTTCGGTACTTGGAAAATTTCTGACCTTTTCGGTACTTAGAAAATTTCTGACCTTTACGGTACTTAGAAAAATTCTGACGATTTCGGTACTTAGAAAACAATCAGAAGTTTTTGGTACTAAGAAAATTTCTGTCGTTTTCGGTACTTAGAAAAATTCAGACGATTTCGGTACTTAGAAGAACATTCTGCCGATTTCGGTACTTAGAAAATTCTGACGATTTCGGTACTTGGAAAATTTCTGACCTTTTCGGAACTTAGAAAATTTCTGACCTTTTCGGTACTTAGAAAAATTCCGACGATTTCGGTACTTAGAAAATTTCTGCCTTTTTCGGTACTTAGAAAAATTCTGACGAATTCGGTACTTAGAAAACATTCAGAAGTTATCGATACTTAGAAAATTTCTGACTTTTTCGGTACTTAGGAAAATTCTGCCGATTTCGGTACTTAGAAAAATTCTAATGATTTCTGTACTTAGAAAAATTCTGACGATTTCGGCACTTAGAAAATTTCTGACCTTTACGGTACTTAGAAAAATTCTGACGATTTCGGTACTTAGAAAACAATCAGAAGTTTTTGGTACTAAGAAAATTTCTGTCGTTTTCGGTACTAAGAAAAATTCTGATGATTTCGGTACTTAGAAAAATTCTGTCGATTTCGGTACTTAGAAAACATTCAGAAGTCTTCGGTACTTAGAAAAGACTCGGAAGTTTTCGGTACTTAGAAAATTTCTGACCTTTTCGGTATTTAGAAAATTTCTGACGTTTTCGGTACTTAGAAAAATTCTGATGATTTCAGTACTTAGAAAATTTCTGACCTTTTCGGTATTTAGAAAATTTCAAACGATTTCAGTACTTAGAAAAATTCAGACGATTTCGGTACTTAGAAAAATTCCGACGATTTCGGTACTTAGAAAATTTCTGCCTTTTTCGGTACATAGAAAACATTCAGAAGTTTTCGGTACTTAGAAAATTTCTGACGTTATCGGTACTTAGAAAAATTCTGACGATTTCGGTACTTAGAAAAATTCAGGTGATTTCGGTACTTAGAAAATTTCTGTAGTTTTCAGTACTTAGAAGAAAATTCTGCCGATTTCGGTACTTAGAAAATTCTGACGATTTCGGTACTTGGAAAATTTCTGACCTTTTCGGTACTTAGAAAATTTCTGACCTTTTCGGTACTTAGGAAAATTCTGCCGATTTCGGTACTTAGAAAAATTCTAATGATTTCGGTACTTAGAAAAATTCAGACGATTTCGGTACTTAGAAAAATTCTGGTGATTTCGGTACTTAGAAAATTTCTGTAGTTTTCGGTACTTAGAAGAAAATTCTGCCGATTTCGGTACTTAGAAAATTCCGACGATTTCGGTACTTGGAAAATTTCTGACCTTTTCGGAACTTAGAAAATTTCTGACCTTTTCGGTACTTAGGAAAATTCTGCCGATTTCGGTACTTAGAAAAATTCTAATGATTTCGGTACTTAGAAAAATTCTAACGATTTCGGTACTTAGAAAATTTCTGACCTTTTCGGTACTTGGAAAATTTCTGACCTTTTCGGTACTTAGAAAATTTCTGACCTTTACGGTACTTAGAAAAATTCTGACGATTTCGGTACTTAGAAAACAATCAGAAGTTTTTGGTACTAAGAAAATTTCTGTCGTTTTCGGTACTTAGAAAAATTCTGATGATTTCGGTACTTAGAAAACAATCAGAAGTTTTTGGTACTAAGAAAATTTCTGTCGATTTCGGTACTTAGAAAACATTAAGAAGTCTTCGGTACTTAGAAAATTTCTGACGTTTTCGGTACTTAGAAAAATTCTTACGATTTCGATACTTATTAAACATTCAGAAGTTTTCGGTACTTAGAAAAATTCTGCCGATTTCGGTTCTTAGAAAAATTCTGTTGATTTCGGTACTTAGAAAAATTCTGTCTATTTCGGTACTTAGAAAAGACTCGGAAGTTTTCGGTACTTAGAAAATTTCTGACGTTTTCGGTACTTAGAAACATTCTGATGATTTCGGTACTTAGAAAATTTCTGACCTTTTCGGTATTTAGAAAATTTCAAACGATTTCGGTACTTAGAAAAATTCTGCCGATTTCGGTACTTAGAAAATTCTGACGATTTCGGTACTTAGAAAACATTCATAAGTTATCGATACTTAGAAAATTTCTGACTTTTTCGGTACTTAGGAAAATTCTGCCGATTTCGGTACTTAGAAAAATTCTAATGATTTCTGTACTTAGAAAAATTCTGACGATTTCGGCACTTAGAAAATTTCTGACCTTTACGGTACTTAGAAAAATTCTGACGATTTCGGTACTTAGAAAAATTCTGTTGATTTTGGTACTTAGAAAATTTCTGACCTTTTCGATACTTAGAAAATATCTGGCGTTTTCGGTACTTTGAAAAATTCTGTCGATTTCGGTACTTAGAAAACATTCAGAAGTTTTCAGTACTTAGAAAAATTCTGCCGATTTCGGTTCTTAGAAAAGACTCGGAAGTTTTCGGTACTTAGAAAAATTCTGATGATTTCGGTACTTAGAAAATTTCTGACCTATTCGGTATTTAGAAAATTTCTGACGTTTTCGGTACTTAGAAAAATTCTGATGATTTCGGTACTTAGAAAATTTGTGACCTTTTCGGTATTTAGAAAATTTCAAACGATTTCGGTACTTAGAAAAATTCAGACGATTTCGGTACTTAGAAAAATTCCGACGATTTCGGTACTTAGAAAATTTCTGCCTTTTTCGGTACATAGAAAACATTCAGAAGTTTTCGGTACTTAGAAAATTTCTGACGTTATCGGTACTTAGAAAAATTCTGACGATTTCGGTACTTAGAAAAATTCTGGTGATTTCGGTACTTAGAAAATTTCTGTAGTTTTCGGTACTTAGAAGAAAATTCTGCCGATTTCGGTACTTAGAAAATTCTGACGATTTCGGTACTTGGAAAATTTCTGACCTTTTCGGAACTTAGAAAATTTCTTACCTTTTCGGTACTTAGGAAAATTCTGCCGATTTCGGTACTTAGAAAAATTCTAATGATTTCGGTACTTAGAAAAATTCTGACGATTTCGGTACTTAGAAAATTTATGACCTTTTCGGTACTTGGAAAATTTCTGACCTTTTCGGTACTTAGAAAATTTCTGACCTTTACGGTACTTAGAAAAATTCTGACGATTTCGGTACTTAGAAAACAATCAGAAGTTTTTGGTACTAAGAAAATTTCTGTCGTTTTCGGTACTTAGAAAAATTCCGATGATTTCGGTACTTAGAAAATTTCTGACCTTTTCGGTACTTAGAAAATATCTGACGTTTTCGGTACTTAGTAAATTTCTGACCTTTTCGGTACTTAGAAAAATTCTGACGATTTCGGTACTTAGAAAACAATCAGAAGTTTTTGGTACTAAGAAAATTTCTGTCGTTTTCGGTACTTAGAAAATTTCTGACGTTTTCGGTACTTAGAAAAATTCTTACGATTTCGATACTTATTAAACATTCAGAAGTTTTCGGTGCTTAGAAAAATTCTGCCGATTTCGGTACTTTGAAAAATTCTGTTGATTTCGGTACTTAGAAAAATTCTGTCTATTTCGGTACTTAGAAAAGACTCGGAAGTTTTAGGGACTTAGAAAAATTCAGACGATTTCGGTACTTAGAAAAATTCCGACGATTTCGGTACTTAGAAAATTTCTGCCTTTTTCGGTACATAGAAAACATTCAGAAGTTTTCGGTACTTAGAAAATTTCTGACGTTATCGGTACTTAGAAAAATTCTGACGATTTCGGTACTTAGAACATTCTGCCGATTTCGGTACTTAGAAAATTCTGACGATTTCGGTACTTGGAAAATTTCTGACCTTTTCGGAACTTAGAAAATTTCTGACCTTTTCGGTACTTAGAAAAATTCCGACGATTTCGGTACTTAGAAAATTTCTGCCTTTTTCGGTACTTAGAAAAATTCTGACGAATTCGGTACTTAGAAAACATTCAGAAGTTATCGATACTTAGAAAATTTCTGACTTTTTCGGTACTTAGGAAAATTCTGCCGATTTCGGTACTTAGAAAAATTCTAATGATTTCTGTACTTAGAAAAATTCTGACGATTTCGGTACTTAGAAAATTTCTGACCTTTACGGTACTTAGAAAAATTCTGACGATTTCGGTACTTAGAAAACAATCAGAAGTTTTTGGTACTAAGAAAATTTCTGTCGTTTTCGGTACTAAGAAAAATTCTGATGATTTCGGTACTTAGAAAAATTCTGTCGATTTCGGTACTTAAAAAACATTCAGAAGTCTTCGGTACTTAGAAAAGACTCGGAAGTTTTCGGTACTTAGAAAATTTCTGACCTTTTCGGTATTTAGAAAATTACAAACGATTTCGGTACTTAGAAAAATTCAGACGATTTCGGTACTTAGAAAAATTCCGACGATTTCGGTACTTAGAAAATTTCTGCCTTTTTCGGTACATAGAAAACATTCAGAAGTTTTCGGTACTTAGAAAATTTCTGACCTTTTCGGTACTTAGAAAATTTCTGACCTTTTCGGTACTTAGGAAAATTCTGCCGATTTCGGTACTTAGAAGCATTCTAATGATTTCGGTACTTAGAAAAATTCAGACGATTTCGGTACTTAGAAAAATTCTGGTGATTTCGGTACTTAGAAAATTTCTGTAGTTTTCGGTACTTAGAAGAAAATTCTGCCGATTTCGGTACTTAGAAAATTCCGACGATTTCGGTACTTGGAAAATTTCTGACCTTTTCGGAACTTAGAAAATTTCTGACCTTTTCGGTACTTAGGAAAATTCTGCCGTTTTCGGTACTTAGAAAAATTCTGATGATTTCGGTACTTAGAAAATTTGTGACCTTTTCGGTATTTAGAAAATTTCAAACGATTTCGGTACTTAGAAAAATTCAGACGATTTCGGTACTTAGAAAAATTCCGACGATTTCGGTACTTAGAAAATTTCTGCCTTTTTCGGTACATAGAAAACATTCAGAAGTTTTCGGTACTTAGAAAATTTCTGACGTTATCGGTACTTAGAAAAATTCTGACGATTTCGGTACTTAGAAAAATTCTGGTGATTTCGGTACTTAGAAAATTTCTGTAGTTTTCGGTACTTAGAAAATTTCTGACCTTTTCGGTACTTAGGAAAATTCTGCCGATTTCGGTACTTAGAAAAATTCTAATGATTTCAGTACTTAGAAAAATTCTAACGATTTCGGTACTTAGAAAATTTCTGACCTTTTCGGTACTTGGAAAATTTCTGACCTTTTCGGTACTTAGAAAATTTCTGACCTTTACGGTACTTAGAAAAATTCTGACGATTTCGGTACTTAGAAAACAATCAGAAGTTTTTGGTACTAAGAAAATTTCTGTCGTTTTCGGTACTTAGAAAATTTCTGACGTTTTCGGTACTTAGAAAAATTCTTACGATTTCGATACTTATTAAACATTCAGAAGTTTTCGGTACTTAGAAAAATTCTGCCGATTTCGGTTCTTAGAAAAATTCTGTTGATTTCGGTACTTAGAAAAATTCTGTCTATTTCGGTACTTAGAAAAGACTCGGAAGTTTTCGGTACTTAGAAAATTTCTGACGTTTTCGGTACTTAGAAACATTCTGATGATTTCGGTACTTAGAAAATTTCTGACCTTTTCGGTATTTAGAAAATTTCAAACGATTTCGGTACTTAGAAAAATTCTGCCGATTTCGGTACTTAGAAAATTCTGACGATTTCGGTACTTAGAAAACATTCATAAGTTATCGATACTTAGAAAATTTCTGACTTTTTCGGTACTTAGGAAAATTCTGCCGATTTCGGTACTTAGAAAAATTCTAATGATTTCTGTACTTAGAAAAATTCTGACGATTTCGGCACTTAGAAAATTTCTGACCTTTACGGTACTTAGAAAAATTCTGACGATTTCGGTACTTAGAAAAATTCTGTTGATTTTGGTACTTAGAAAATTTCTGACCTTTTCGATACTTAGAAAATATCTGGCGTTTTCGGTACTTTGAAAAATTCTGTCGATTTCGGTACTTAGAAAACATTCAGAAGTTTTCAGTACTTAGAAAAATTCTGCCGATTTCGGTTCTTAGAAAAGACTCGGAAGTTTTCGGTACTTAGAAAATTTCTGACGTTATCGGTACTTAGAAAAATTCTGACGATTTCGGTACTTAGAAAAATTCTGGTGATTTCGGTACTTAGAAAATTTCTGTAGTTTTCGGTACTTAGAAGAAAATTCTGCCGATTTCGGTACTTAGAAAATTCTGACGATTTCGGTACTTGGAAAATTTCTGACCTTTTCGGTACTTAGAAAATTTCTTACCTTTTCGGTACTTAGGAAAATTCTGCCGATTTCGGTACTTAGAAAAATTCTAATGATTTCGGTACTTAGAAAAATTCTGACGATTTCGGTACTTAGAAAATTTATGACCTTTTCGGTACTTGGAAAATTTCTGACCTTTTCGGTACTTAGAAAATTTCTGACCTTTACGGTACTTAGAAAAATTCTAACGATTTCGGTACTTAGAAAACAATCAGAAGTTTTTGGTACTAAGAAAATTTCTGTCGTTTTCGGTACTTAGAAAAATTCTGACGTTTTCGGTACTTAGAAAAATTCTTACGATTTCGATACTTATTAAACATTCAGAAGTTTTCGGTACTTAGAAAAATTCTGCCGATTTCGGTTCTTAGAAAAATTCTGTTGATTTCGGTACTTAGAAAAATTCTGTCTATTTCGGTACTTAGAAAAGACTCGGAAGTTTTCGGTACTTAGAAAATTTCTGACGTTTTCGGTACTTAGAAACATTCTGATGATTTCGGTACTTAGAAAATTTCTGACCTTTTCGGTATTTAGAAAATTTCAAACGATTTCGGTACTTAGAAAAATTCTGCCGATTTCGGTACTTAGAAAATTCTGACGATTTCGGTACTTAGAAAACATTCATAAGTTATCGATACTTAGAAAATTTCTGACTTTTTCGGTACTTAGGAAAATTCTGCCGATTTCGGTACTTAGAAAAATTCTAATGATTTCTGTACTTAGAAAAATTCTGACGATTTCGGCACTTAGAAAATTTCTGACCTTTACGGTACTTAGAAAAATTCTGACGATTTCGGTACTTAGAAAAATTCTGTTGATTTTGGTACTTAGAAAATTTCTGACCTTTTCGATACTTAGAAAATATCTGGCGTTTTCGGTACTTTGAAAAATTCTGTCGATTTCGGTACTTAGAAAACATTCAGAAGTTTTCAGTACTTAGAAAAATTCTGCCGATTTCGGTTCTTAGAAAAGACTCGGAAGTTTTCGGTACTTAGAAAATTTCTGACGTTATCGGTACTTAGAAAAATTCTGACGATTTCGGTACTTAGAAAAATTCTGGTGATTTCGGTACTTAGAAAATTTCTGTAGTTTTCGGTACTTAGAAGAAAATTCTGCCGATTTCGGTACTTAGAAAATTCTGACGATTTCGGTACTTGGAAAATTTCTGACCTTTTCGGTACTTAGAAAATTTCTTACCTTTTCGGTACTTAGGAAAATTCTGCCGATTTCGGTACTTAGAAAAATTCTAATGATTTCGGTACTTAGAAAAATTCTGACGATTTCGGTACTTAGAAAATTTATGACCTTTTCGGTACTTGGAAAATTTCTGACCTTTTCGGTACTTAGAAAATTTCTGACCTTTACGGTACTTAGAAAAATTCTAACGATTTCGGTACTTAGAAAACAATCAGAAGTTTTTGGTACTAAGAAAATTTCTGTCGTTTTCGGTACTTAGAAAAATTCCGATGATTTCGGTACTTAGAAAATTTCTGACCTTTTCGGTACTTAGAAAATATCTGACGTTTTCGGTACTTAGTAAATTTCTGACCTTTTCGGTACTTAGAAAAATTCTGACGATTTCGGTACTTAGAAAACAATCAGAAGTTTTTGGTACTAAGAAAATTTCTGTCGTTTTCGGTACTTAGAAAAATTCTGATGATTTCGGTACTTAGAAAACATTAAGAAGTCTTCGGTACTTAGAAAATTTCTGACGTTTTCGGTACTTAGAAAAATTCTTACGATTTCGATACTTATTAAACATTCAGAAGTTTTCGGTGCTTAGAAAAATTCTGTTGATTTCGGTACTTAGAAAAATTCTGTCTATTTCGGTACTTAGAAAAGACTCGGAAGTTTTAGGGACTTGGAAAATTTCTGACGTTTTCGGTACTTAGAAAAATTCTGATGATTTCGGTACTTAGAAAATTTCTGACCTTTTCGGTATATAGAAAATTTCAAACGATTTCGGTACTTAGAAAAATTCAGACGATTTCGGTACTTAGAAGAACATTCTGCCGATTTCGGTACTTAGAAAATTCTGACGATTTCGGTACTTGGAAAATTTCTGACCTTTTCGGAACTTAGAAAATTTCTGACCTTTTCGGTACTTAGAAAAATTCCGACGATTTCGGTACTTAGAAAATTTCTGCCTTTTTCGGTACTTAGAAAAATTCTGACGAATTCGGTACTTAGAAAACATTCAGAAGTTATCGATACTTAGAAAATTTCTGACTTTTTCGGTACTTAGGAAAATTCTGCCGATTTCGGTACTTAGAAAAATTCTAATGATTTCTGTACTTAGAAAAATTCTGACGATTTCGGCACTTAGAAAATTTCTGACCTTTACGGTACTTAGAAAAATTCTGACGATTTCGGTACTTAGAAAACAATCAGAAGTTTTTGGTACTAAGAAAATTTCTGTCGTTTTCGGTACTAAGAAAAATTCTGATGATTTCGGTACTTAGAAAAATTCTGTCGATTTCGGTACTTAGAAAACATTCAGAAGTCTTCGGTACTTAGAAAAGACTCGGAAGTTTTCGGTACTTAGAAAATTTCTGACCTTTTCGGTATTTAGAAAATTTCTGACGTTTTCGGTACTTAGAAAAATTCTGATGATTTCAGTACTTAGAAAATTTCTGACCTTTTCGGTATTTAGAAAATTTCAAACGATTTCAGTACTTAGAAAAATTCAGACGATTTCGGTACTTAGAAAAATTCCGACGATTTCGGTACTTAGAAAATTTCTGCCTTTTTCGGTAGATAGAAAACATTCAGAAGTTTTCGGTACTTAGAAAATTTCTGACGTTATCGGTACTTAGAAAAATTCTGACGATTTCGGTACTTAGAAAAATTCAGGTGATTTCGGTACTTAGAAAATTTCTGTAGTTTTCAGTACTTAGAAGAAAATTCTGCCGATTTCGGTACTTAGAAAATTCTGACGATTTCGGTACTTGGAAAATTTCTGACCTTTTCGGTACTTAGAAAATTTCTGACCTTTTCGGTACTTAGGAAAATTCTGCCGATTTCGGTACTTAGAAAAATTCTAATGATTTCGGTACTTAGAAAAATTCAGACGATTTCGGTACTTAGAAAAATTCTGGTGATTTCGGTACTTAGAAAATTTCTGTAGTTTTCGGTACTTAGAAGAAAATTCTGCCGATTTCGGTACTTAGAAAATTCCGACGATTTCGGTACTTGGAAAATTTCTGACCTTTTCGGAACTTAGAAAATTCTGCCGATTTCGGTACTTAGAAAAATTCTAATGATTTCGGTACTTAGAAAAATTCTAACGATTTCGGTACTTAGAAAATTTCTGACCTTTTCGGTATTGGAAAATTTCTGACCTTTTCGGTACTTAGGAAAATTCTGCCGATTTCGGTACTTAGAAAAATTCTAATGATTTCGGTACTTAGAAAAATTCTGACGATTTCGGTACTTAGAAAATTTATGACCTTTTCGGTACTTGGAAAATTTCTGACCTTTTCGGTACTTAGAAAATTTCTGACCTTTACGGTACTTAGAAAAATTCTGACGATTTCGGTACTTAGAAAACAATCAGAAGTTTTTGGTACTAAGAAAATTTCTGTCGTTTTCGGTACTTAGAAAAATTCCGATGATTTCGGTACTTAGAAAATTTCTGACCTTTTCGGTACTTAGAAAATATCTGACGTTTTCGGTACTTAGTAAATTTCTGACCTTTTCGGTACTTAGAAAAATTCTGACGATTTCGGTACTTAGAAAACAATCAGAAGTTTTTGGTACTAAGAAAATTTCTGTCGTTTTCGGCACTTAGAAAAATTCTGATGATTTCGGTACTTAGAAAACATTAAGAAGTCTTCGGTGCTTAGAAAAGTTCTGCCGATTTCGGTACTTTGAAAAATTCTGTTGATTTCGGTACTTAGAAAAATTCTGTCTATTTCGGTACTTAGAAAAGACTCGGAAGTTTTAGGGACTTGGAAAATTTCTGACGTTTTCGGTACTTAGAAAATTTCTGCCTTTTTCAGTACTTAGAAAAATTCTGACGAATTCGGTACTTAGAAAACATTCAGAAGTTATCGATACTTAGAAAATTTCTGACTTTTTCGGTACTTAGGAAAATTCTGCCGATTTCGGTACTTAGAAAAATTCTAATGATTTCTGTACTTAGAAAAATTCTGACGATTTCGGCACTTAGAAAATTTCTGACCTTTACGGTACTTAGAAAAATTCTGACGATTTCGGTACTTAGAAAACAATCAGAAGTTTTTGGTACTAAGAAAATTTCTGTCGTTTTCGGTACTAAGAAAAATTCTGATGATTTCGGTACTTAGAAAAATTCTGTCGATTTCGGTACTTAGAAAACATTCAGAAGTCTTCGGTACTTAGAAAAGACTCGGAAGTTTTCGGTACTTAGAAAATTTCTGACCTTTTCGGTATTTAGAAAATTTCTGACGTTTTCGGTACTTAGAAAAATTCTGATGATTTCAGTACTTAGAAAATTTCTGACCTTTTCGGTATTTAGGAAATTTCAAACGATTTCGGTACTTAGAAAAATTCAGACGATTTCGGTACTTAGAAAAATTCCGACGATTTCGGTACTTAGAAAATTTCTGCCTTTTTCGGTACATAGAAAACATTCAGAAGTTTTCGGTACTTAGAAAATTTCTGACGTTATCGGTACTTAGAAAAATTCTGACGATTTCGGTACTTAGAAAAATTCAGGTGATTTCGGTACTTAGAAAATTTCTGTAGTTTTCAGTACTTAGAAGAAAATTCTGCCGATTTCGGTACTTAGAAAATTCTGACGATTTCGGTACTTGGAAAATTTCTGACCTTTTCGGTACTTAGAAAATTTCTGACCTTTTCGGTACTTAGGAAAATTCTGCCGATTTCGGTACTTAGAAAAATTCTAATGATTTCGGTACTTAGAAAAATTCAGACGATTTCGGTACTTAGAAAAATTCTGGTGATTTCGGTACTTAGAAAATTTCTGTAGTTTTCGGTACATAGAAGAAAATTCTGCCGATTTCGGTACTTAGAAAATTCCGACGATTTCGGTACTTGGAAAATTTCTGACCTTTTCGGAACTTAGAAAATTTCTGACCTTTTCGGTACTTAGGAAAATTCTGCCGATTTCGGTACTTAGAAAAATTCTAATGATTTCGGTACTTAGAAAAATTCTAACGATTTCGGTACTTAGAAAATTTCTGACCTTTTCGGTACTTGGAAAATTTCTGACCTTTTCGGTACTTAGAAAATTTCTGACCTTTACGGTACTTAGAAAAATTCTGACGATTTCGGTACTTAGAAAACAATCAGAAGTTTTTGGTACTAAGAAAATTTCTGTCGTTTTCGGTACTTAGAAAAATTCTGATGATTTCAGTACTTAGAAAAATTCTGTCGATTTCGGTACTTAGAAAACATTAAGAAGTCTTCGGTACTTAGAAAATTTCTGACGTTTTCGGTACTTAGAAAAATTCTTACGATTTCGATACTTATTAAACATTCAGAAGTTTTCGGTACTTAGAAAAATTCTGTCTATTTCGGTACTTAGAAAAGACTCGGAAGTTTTCGGTACTTAGAAAATTTCTGACGTTTTCGGTACTTAGAAACATTCTGATGATTTCGGTATTTAGAAAATTTCTGACCTTTTCGGTATTTAGAAAATTTCAAACGATTTCGGTACTTAGAAAAATTCTGCCGATTTCGGTACTTAGAAAATTCTGACGATTTCGGTACTTGGAAAATTTCTGACGAATTCGGTACTTAGAAAACATTCATAAGTTATCGATACTTAGAAAATTTCTGACTTTTTCGGTACTTAGGAAAATTCTGCCGATTTCGGTACTTAGAAAAATTCTAATGATTTCTGTACTTAGAAAAATTCTGACGATTTCGGCACTTAGAAAATTTCTGACCTTTACGGTACTTAGAAAAATTCTGACGATTTCGGTACTTAGAAAAATTCTGTTGATTTTGGTACTTAGAAAATTTCTGACCTTTTCGATACTTAGAAAATATCTGGCGTTTTCGGTACTTTGAAAAATTCTGTCGATTTCGGTACTTAGAAAACATTCAGAAGTTTTCAGTACTTAGAAAAATTCTGCCGATTTCGGTTCTTAGAAAAGACTCGGAAGTTTTCGGTACTTAGAAAATTTCTGACGTTTTCGGTACTTAGAAAAATTCTGATGATTTCGGTACTTAGAAAATTTCTGACCTATTCGGTATTTAGAAAATTTCTGACGTTTTCGGTACTTAGAAAAATTCTGATGATTTCGGTACTTAGAAAATTTCTGACCTTTTCGGTATTTAGAAAATTTCAAACGATTTCGGTACTTAGAAAAATTCAGACGATTTCGGTACTTAGAAAAATTCCGACGATTTCGGTACTTAGAAAATTTCTGCCTTTTTCGGTACATAGAAAACATTCAGAAGTTTTCGGTACTTAGAAAATTTCTGACGTTATCGGTACTTAGAAAAATTCTGACGATTTCGGTACTTAGAAAAATTCTGGTGATTTCGGTACTTAGAAAATTTCTGTAGTTTTCGGTACTTAGAAGAAAATTCTGCCGATTTCGGAACTTAGAAAATTCTGACGATTTCGGTACTTGGAAAATTTCTGACCTTTTCGGTACTTAGAAAATTTCTTACCTTTTCGGTACTTAGGAAAATTCTGCCGATTTCGGTACTTGGAAAATTTCTGACCTTTTCGGTACTTAGAAAAATTCTGACCTTTACGGTACTTAGAAAAATTCTGACGATTTCGGTACTTAGAAAACAATCAGAAGTTTTTGGTACTAAGAAAATTTCTGTCGTTTTCGGTACTTAGAAAAATTCTGATGATTTCGGTACTTAGAAAAATTCTGTTGATTTCGGTACTTAGAAAATTTCTGACCTTTTCGGTACTTAGAAAATATCTGACGTTTTCGGTACTTAGAAAAATTCTGTCGATTTCGGTACTTAGAAAACATTAAGAAGTATTCGGTACTTAGAAAATTTCTGACGTTTTCGGTACTTAGAAAAATTCTTACGATTTCGATACTTATTAAACATTCAGAAGTTTTCGGTGCTTAGAAAAATTCTGCCGATTTCGGTTCTTAGAAAAATTCTGTTGATTTCGGTACTTAGAAAAATTCTGTCGATTTCGGTACTTAGAAAAGACTCGGAAGTTTTCGGTACTTAGATAATTTCTGACGTTTTCGGTACTTAGAAAAATTCTGATGATTTCGGTACTTAGAAAATTTCTGACCTTTTCGGTATTTTGAAAATTTCAAACGATTTCGGTACTTAGAAAAATTCAGACTATTTCGGTACTTAGAAAAATTCCGACGATTTCGGTACTTAGAAAATTTCTGCCTTTTTCGGTACATAGAAAACATTTAGAAGTTTTCGGTACTTAGAAAATTTCTGACGTTATCGGTACTTAGAAAAATTCTGACGATTTCGGTACTTAGAAAAATTCTGGTGATTTCGGTACTTAGAAAATTTCTGTAGTTTTCGGTACTTAGAAAAATTCTAATGATTTCGGTACTTAGAAAAATTCTGACGATTTCGGTACTTAGAAAATTTCTGACCTTTTCGGTACTTGGAAAATTTCTGACCTTTTCGGTACTTAGTAAATTTCTGACCTTTTCGGTACTTAGAAAAATTCTGACGATTTCGGTACTTAGAAAACAATCAGAAGTTTTTGGTACTAAGAAAATTTCTGTCGTTTTCGGTACTTAGAAAAATTCTAATGATTTCTGTACTTAGAAAAATTCTGATGATTTCGGTACTTAGAAAAATTCTGTCGATTTCGGTACTTAGAAAAGACTCGGAAGTTTTCGGTACTTAGAAAATTTCTGACGTTTTCGGTATTTAGAAAATTTCAAACGATTTCGGTACTTAGAAAAATTCTGACGAATTCGATACTTAGAAAACATTCAGAAGTTATCGATACTTAGAAAATTTCTGACTTTTTCGGTACTTAGGAAAATTCTGCCGATTTCGGTACTTAGAAAAATTCAAATGATTTCGGTACTTAGAAAAATTCTGACGATTTCGGCTCTTAGAAAATTTCTGACCTTTACGGTACTTAGAAAAATTCTGACGATTTCGGCTCTTAGAAAATTTCTGCCTATTTCGGTACTTAGAAAATTCTGACGATTTCGGTACTTGGAAAATTTCTGACCTTTTCGGTACTTAGAAAATTTCTGACCTTTTCGGTACTTAGAAAACATTCCGACGATTTCGGTAGTTAGAAAATTCTGACGTTGTCGGTACTTAGAAAAATTCTGTTTATTCTGTCTAAGTTTGAAATACCATGAAATATTTCTAAGTACGAAAATCTTCTGAATTCCCGCACAAAGTTCATTTTCCAAGCGAAGAATTTTTCTCCCGGGCTGTGGCCGTCGACATCCGCATCCCCGTCCTCTCGCCGAGGAAATTTAAATTTGAACGGCAAACGCATATTGGCCTTTCCGGCCTCGCTCGGGCTTCGTCTCAGACTTCCCGTCGCCGGACTTAGAAGAATTTCCACAATTTTCGAGACTTAGAAAAATTTCGGAAAAAATTGGACTTTGACAAAAAAACACTCTAAAACTAATTTAAAAAAAATGTAACTAAAAATTATTATTACATAATTATAATTAAAAATATTATTTATATACATTTATCATATTATATAAATTTCATATTAAAATAATTTAAAATAATTAAAAAAAAATAACACAAAATTTTTATTATGTAATTATATTATCAAATTTATATTATATAACTAAAAATTATATTTTTATACATTATATTATATACATTTTTTATTAAAATATTTTAAAATTTAACTATTATTATACATCTTTTAAAACTAATTTTGATAATAAACACATTGTTTTATATTATAAAGTTTCTTCATTAGTACAATGTCAATAACTAATGTTTTTAGGCAACAATGTTACGATATTTGAAGTGTTTACGTCTGGTCTAACAGATCTTTCGAGTTTCTTTGCATAAGTGCTTTTAATTTTTAATTTGCTTTTTTTTATTTCTAAGTACGAAAATCTTCTGAATTTTTCAAAGTCAAAACCGTTTGAAAATATTACTAAGTTTGAAATACCATAAAATATTTCTAAGTACGAAAATCTTCTCAATTTTTCAAAATCAAAACCGTTTGAAAATATTACTAAGTTTGAAATACCATGAAATATTTCTAAGTACGAAAATCTTCTGAATTTTTCAAAGTCAAAACCGTTTGAAAATATTACTAAGTTTGAAATACCATAAAATATTTCTAAGTACGAAAATCTTCTGAAATTTTCAAAGTCAAAACCGTTTGAAAATATTACTAAGTTTGAAATACCATGAAATATTTCTAAGTACGAAAATCTTCTGAATAAGTCAAAACCGTTTGAAAATATTTCTAAATTTGAAATACCATGAAATATTTCTATGTACGAAAATCTTCTGAATTTTTCAAAGTCAAAACCGTTTGAAAATATTACTAAGGTTCAAATACCATGAAATATTTCTAAGTACGAAAATCTTCTGAAATTTTCAAAGTGAAAACCGTTTGAAAATATTACTAAGTTTGAAATACCATGAAATATTTCTACGTACGAAAATCTTCTGAATTTTTTAAAGTCAAAGCCGTTTTAAAATATTACTAATTATGAAATACCATGAAATATTTCTAAGTACGAAAATCTTCTGAATTTTTCAAAGTCAAAACCGTTTGAAAATATTACTAATTTTGATATACCATAAAATATTTCTAAGTACGAAAATCTTCTGAATTTTTCAATGTCAAAACCGTTTGAAAATATTACTAAGTCTGAAATACCATGAAATATATCTTAGTACGAAAAGCTTCTGAATAAGTCAAAACCGTTTGAAAATATTTCTAAGTTTGAAATACCATGAAATATTTCTAAGTACGAAAATCTTCTGAATTTTTCAAAGTCAAAACCGTTTGAAAATAATACTAAGGTTCAAATACCATGAAGTATTTCTAAGTACGAAAATCTTCTGAAATTTTCAAAGTGAAAACCGTTTGAAAATATTACTAAGTTTGAAATACCATGAAATATTTCTAAGTACGAAAATCTTCTGAATTTTTCAAAGTCAAAACCGTTTGAAAATATTACTAAGTCTGAAATACCATGAAATATTTCTTAGTACGAAAAGCTTCTGAATAAGTCAAAACCGTTTGAAAATATTTCTAAGTTTGAAATACCATGAAATATTTCTAAGTACGAAAATCTTCTGAATTTTTCAAAGTCAAAACCGTTTGAAAATAATACTAAGGTTCAAATACCATGAAATATTTCTAAGTACGAAAATCTTCTGAAATTTTTAAAGTGAAAACCGTTTGAAAATATTACTAAGTTTGAAATACCATGAAATATTTCTAAGTACGAAAATCTTCTGAATTTTTCAAAGTCAAAGCCGTTCGAAAATATTACTAATTTTGAAATACCATGAAATATTTCCAAGTACGAAAATCTTCTGAATTTTCCAAAGTCAAAACCGTTTGAAAATATTACTAATTTTGATATACCATGAAATATTGCTAAGTACGAAAATCTTCTGAATTTTTCACAGTCAAAACCGTTTAAAAATAGTACTAACTTTGAAATACCATGAAATATTTCTAAGTACGAAAATCTTCTGAATTTTTCAAAGTCAAAACCGTTTGAAAATATTACTAAGTTTGAAATACCATGAAATATTTCTAAGAACGAAAATCTTCTGAATTTCTCAAAGTCAAAACCGTTTGAAAATATTACTAAGTTTGAAATACCGTGAAATATTTCTAAGTACGAAAATCTTCTGAATTTCTCAAAGTTAAAACCGTTTGAAAATATTACTAAATTTGAAATACCATGAAATATTTCTAAGTGGAAAAAGCTTCAGAATTTTTCGAAGTCCAAAACATTTTGAAAATATTTCAAAGTCAAAAAAATTCGAACACACGATCATCAAAAGACATGAAGCAAAAAACAGTTGTGAAATTCGCACACACGATTAACGGAAGACATAAAGAAATTTAGAAATTCGCACACACGATCAACAAAAGAAATGAAGAAAAAAAAATTTGTGAAATTCGCACACATGATCAACTTAAGACTTATGAAGAAAGAAAAAAAAATTTAGAAATTCGCACACACGATCAACGGAACACTTATGAAGAAAGAAAAAAAAAATTTAGAAATTCGCACACACGATCAAGGAAAGACATGAAGAAAAAAAATTTGTGAAATTCGCACACACGATCAACGGAAGACTTAGGAAGAAAGAAAAAAAAGTTTGAAATTCGAAAACACGATCAAGGAAACACAGAAAGAAAAAGAAACAATTGAAAAATTCGCACACACGATCAAATAAGACATGAAGAAAAAAAAAATTGAGAAATTCGCACACACGATGAACGAAACATATGAAAGAAAAAAAAATTTAGAAATTCGCACACACGATCAAGGAAAGACATGAAGAAAAAAAATTTGTGAAATTCGCACACACGATCAACGGAAGACTTAGGAAGAAAGAAAAAAAAATTTGAAACTCGCACACACGATCAAGGAAAGACAGAAAGAAAAAGAAACAATTGAAAAATTCGCACACACGATCAAATAAGACATGAAGAAAAAAAAAATTGAGAAATTCGCACACACGATCAACGAAACATATGAAAGAAAAAAAAATTTAGAAATTCGCACACACGATCAAGGAAAGACATGAAGAAAAAAATTTGTGAAATTCGCACACACGATCAACGGAAGACTTAGGAAGAAAGAAAAAAAAATTGGAAATTCGCACACACGTTCAACGAAACACATGAAAGAAAAAAACAATTTAGAAATTCGCACACACGATCAAGGAAAGACATGAAGAAAAAAAAATTGTGAAATTCGCACACACGATCAACGGAAGACTTAGGAAAAAAAAAAAATTCAGAAATTCGCACACACGATCAAATAAGACATGAAAAAAAATCACGACGGTCTCCTGATGACTAACTAAAAGGGATTCTGACTGAGGGCGTTCAGTCATTATGCCACAGATGGCATCTTCGCTCCATTGGTCATTCGACCCACTCATGTACTAAAAATTTACCAACCACGTGTTCCAAATGAATCCACAATGCGCCAATCACATTCAGAGACTAGTGTCGTTTTTGCGTTCGAGAGTTTCAAATCAAGAGTTTTCCTCCGAGAAGGGGGAAAATGCGTCGGCACCAACGGGGCGGGGAGCTCTCTCAGGTCGAGCACCCTCTTCAAGCCTAGCCCTGCGAAGGACCTCCCTCTTCCCCAGGACGAAGGGATGGGAAACAGGCACGCCCACACGGCACTGACAGTTGCGGTCGAGGCGGGGATCGCCAGTAAAGGATCCCCGGGCGTAGGCCGAAGTCGGAGCCTACTGGCACCCATCTTTAATTGCCTAAAAGGGATGGTGACTTAGGGCAATCAGTCCTTATCCCACAGATGGTATCTTCGCACCACTGGTCCTTAGACCAACCACTTGTACCAAATGTACTCACACTGTACCACATGTTCTGCATTCTTCTCCGACCCGTGGACCGAGTGATCCACTGCTCGGAGTGGTAGTTTCGATTCGGCCGACTAGAGCCGTTTTGCGTTCGAGAGTTTTGAATCAAGAGTTTTCCTCCGAGAAGGGGGAAAATGCATCGGCACCAACGGGGCGGGGAGCTCTCTCAGGTCGAGCCCCCTCTTCAAGCCTAGCCCAGCAAAGGACCTCCCTCTTCCCCAGGTCGAAGGGCTGGGAAACAGGCACGCCCACACGGCACTGACAGTTGCGGTCGAGGCGGGGATCAACAGTGAAGTATCCCCGGGCGTAGGCCGATGTCGGAGCCTACTGGCACCCATCTTTAATTGTCCTTCCGCAGGTTCACCTACGGAAACCTTGTTACGCGTTAACTTCCTCTAAATGACCAAGTTCGATCAACTTTCCGGCACGCCGGCTCGACCCGGAGGTCAGCCAGAGCGCCAGTCCGAGGACCTCACTAAATCATTCCATCGGATGTTGCGACGGGCGGTTTGCACAAAGGGCAGGGACGTAATCAACACGAGCTGATGACTCGTGCTTACTGGGAATTCCTCGTTCAAGGCAGATATTTACCATTATTCCAGTGATGCCCTTCCGTCAATTCCTTTAAGTTTCAGCTTTGCAACCATACTTCCCCCGGAACCAAAAAGCTTTGGTTTCCCGGAAGCTGCCCGGCGTGTCATTTGAGGAACACAGCCGAATCGGTGGCTGGCATCGTTTATGGTTAGAACTAGGGCGGTATGTGATCGCCTTTGAACCTCTAACTTTCGTTCTTGATTAATGGAAACATTCTTGGCAAATGCTTTCGCAGTAGTTCGTCTTGCGACGGTCCAAGAATTTCACCTCTAGCGTCGCAATACGAATGCCCCCGTCTGTCCCTCTTAATCATTACCTCGTGTTCCGAAAACCAACAAAATAGAACCGAGGTCCTATTCCATTATTCCATGCACCATTATTCATGCGTCATGCATACTTTGAGCACTCTAATTTTTTCAAAGTAAAATTGCCGAAACCGAACGACAACCGGTAAAGATCATCGGACAATTTCGGCGGCAATGCTCAGAACTGGCAGTGACCACCGGAGGGCGAACCACCCGTCTTGAACTAAGATCCAACTATGAGCTTTTTAACAGCAACAACTTCAATATACGCTTTTGGAGCTGGAGTTACTGCTGCGGCCGCAGCAGACTTTCCCTCCTTCTTTGATACAAGCATATGACTACTGGCAGGACCAACCAGGTTACTTTCACGTTCAGCGAGCGTTCGAAGCGGCGCTTCGAATCTCAGAGGTAGTGGTGCCCCCGGCTGGCGAGGGCGCCGGACCCGGCATGACGGCCGGGTCCCCGTTCGCACAGATCGAACTAGAGCCTTCTTCCTCTAGTCGGTTCGAGACTCACTGCGTCCCCCTTGGCGTCAACGCCTGGACGCGAGAGTGCTCTGCCGTCGAGAGTCGTGCTCGCGCCGGAACAAACTGCAGAAAACCTCGTAAATGCTTCCATCACTATTCAGTCTCCACGCGGCTACAAACTACTGTCCGAGCCACTCGCTGAAAAGCCGAGACCTTTTGTTTCCGTGAGGCGAGCCCTCGCCCTTGTCGAGACGAGAGCGTTGCGTTTCTTGAGACACGCTCACTGTGCCTCACATGTATAGTCCCGCACAAAGTTCATGTTCCAAGCGAAAGATTTTTCTCCCGGGCGGTGGCCGTCGACGTCCGCATCCCCGGCCTCTCGCCGAGGAAATTTAAATTTGAACGGAAAACGCATATCGGCCTTTCCGGACTCGCTCGGGCTTCGTCTCAGACTTCCCGTCGCCGGACTTAGAAGAATTTCCACAATTTTCGAGACTTAGAAAAATTTCGGAAAAAATTGGACTTTGACAAAAAAACACTCTAAAACTAATTTAAAAAAAAATTTAACTAAAAATTATTATTACATAATTATAATAAAAAATATTATTTATATACATTTATCATATTATATAAATTTCATATTAAAATAATTTAAAATAATTAAAAAAAATAACATGAAATTATTATTATATAATTATATTATCAAATTTATATTATATAACTATTATTAAAAATTATATTTTTATACATTATATTATATTATATTATTTTATTATACATTATATTATTTTTTATACATTATATTATATTATTATACATCTTTTAAAACCAATTTTGATAATAAACACATTGTTTTATATTATAAAGTTTCTTCATTAGTACAATGTCAATAACTAATGTTTTTAGGCAACAATGTTACGATATTTGAAGTGTTTACGTCTGGTCTAACAGATCTTTCGAGTATCTTTGCATAAGTGCTTTTAATTGCTTAATTTGCTTTTTTTTATTACGAAAATCTTCTGAATTTTTCAAAGTCAAAACCGTTTGAAAATAATACTAAGGTTCAAATACCATGAAATATTTCTAAGTACGAAAATCTTCTGAAATTTTCAAAGTGAAAACCGTTTGAAAATATTACTAAGTTTGAAATACCATGAAATATTTCTAAGTACGAAAATCTTCGGAATTTTTCAAAGTCAAAGCCGTTTGAAAATATTACTAAGTTTGAAATACCATGAAATATTTCTAAGTACGAAAATCTTCTCAATTTTTCAAAATCAAAACAGTTTAAAAATATTACTAAGTTTGAAATACCATGAAATATTTCGAAATACGAAAATCTTCTGAATTATTCAAAGTCAAAACCGTTTGAAAATATTACTAAGTTTGAAATACCATGAAATATTTCTAAGTACGAAAATCTTCTGAATTCCCGCACAAAGTTCATTTTCCAAGCGAAGAATTTTTCTCCCGGGCTGTGGCTGTCGACATCCGCATCCCCGGCCTCTCGTCGAGGAAATTTAAATTTGAACGGCAAACGCATATTGGCCTTTCCGGCCTCGCTCGGGCTTCGTCTCAGACTTCCCGTCGCCGGACTTAGAAGAATTTCCACAATTTTCGAGACTTAGAAAAATTTCGGAAAAAATTGGACTTTGACAAAAAAACACTCTAAAACTAATTTAAAAAAAATGTAACTAAAAATTATTATTACATAATTATAATTAAAAATATTATTTATATACATTTATCATATTATATAAATTTCATATTAAAATAATTTAAAATAATTAAAAAAAAATAACACAAAATTATTATTATGTAATTATATTATCAAATTTATATTATATAACTAAAAATTATATTTTTATACATTATATTATATACATTTTTTATTAAAATATTTTAAAATTTAACTATTATTATACATCTTTTAAAACTAATTTTGATAATAAACACATTGTTTTATATTATAAAGTTTCTTCAATAGTACAATGTCAAAAACTAATGATTTTAGGCAACAATGTTACGATATTTGAAGGGTTTACGTCTGGTCTAACAGATCTTTCGAGTTTCTTTGCATAAGTGCTTGTAATTGCTTAATTTGCTTTTTTTTTTATTTCTAAGTACGAAAATCTTCTGAATTTTTCAAAGTCAAAACCGTTTGAAAATATTCCTAAGTTTGAAATACCATAAAATATTTCTAAGTACGAAAATCTTCTGAAATTTTCAAAGTGAAAACCGTTTGAAAATATTACTAAGTTTGAAATACCATGAAATATTTCTACGTACGAAAATCTTCTGAATTTTTTAAAGTCAAAGCCGTTTTAAAATATTACTAATTATGAAATACCATGAAATATTTCTAAGTACGAAAATCTTCTGAATTTTTCAAAGTCAAAACCGTTTGAAAATATTACTAATTTTGATATACCATGAAATATTTCTAAGTACGAAAATCTTCTGAATTTTTCAATGTCAAAACCGTTTGAAAATATTACTAAGTCTGAAATACCATGAAATATTTCTTAGTACGAAAAGCTTCTGAATAAGTCAAAACCGTTTGAAAATATTTCTAAGTTTGAAATACCATGAAATATTTCTAAGTACGAAAATCTTCGGAATTTTTCAAAGTCAAAACCGTTTGAAAATAATACTAAGGTTCAAATACCATGAAATTTTTTTAAGTACGAAAATCTTCTGAAATTTTCAAAGTGAAAACCGTTTGAAAATATTACTAAGTTTGAAATACCATGAAATATTTCTAAGTACGAAAATCTTCGGAATTTTTCAAAATCAAAACAGTTTAAAAATATTACTAAGTTTGAAATACCATGAAATATTTCGAAATACGAAAATCTTCTGAATTATTCAAAGTCAAAACCGTTTGAAAATATTACTAAGTTTGAAATACCATGAAATATTTCTAAGTACGAAAATCTTCTGAATTTTTCAAAGTCAATACCGCTTGAAAATATTTCTAAGTTTGGAAAACCATGAAATATTTCTAAGTACGAAAATCTTCTGAATTTTTTAAAGTCAAAATCGTTTGAAAATATTACTAAGTTTGAAATACCATAAAATATTTCTAAGTACGAAAATCTTCTGAAATTTTCAATGTCAAAACCGTTTGAAAATATTACTAAGTTTAAAATACCATAAAATATTTCTAAGGACGAAAATCTTCTGAACATTTCAAAGTCAAAACCGTTTGAAAATATTACTAAGTTTGAAATACCATAAAATATTTCTAAGTACGAAAACCTTCTGAATTTTTCCAAGTCAAAACCGTTTGAAAATATTACTTAGTTTGAAATACCATGAAATATTTCTAAGTACGAAATTCTTCGGAATTTTTTAAAGTCAAAAAAGTTTGAAATTATTACTAAGTTTGAAATACCATAAAATATTTCTAAGGACGAAAATCTTCTGAATTTTTCAAAGTCAAAACCGTTTGAAAATATTACTAAGTTTGAAATACCATGAAATATGTCTAAGTACGAAAATCTTCTGAATTTTTCAAAGTCAAAACCGTTTGAAAATATTACTAAGTTTGAAATACCATAAAATATTTCTAAGGACGAAAATCTTCTGAATTTTTCAAAGTCAATACTGCTTGAAAATATTTCTAAGTTTGAAATACCATGAAATATTTCTAAGTACGAAAATCTTCTGAATTTTTCAAAGTCAATACCGTTTGAAAATATTACTAAGTTTGAAATACCATGAAATATTTCTAAGTACGAAAATCTTCTCAATTTTTCAAAATCAAAACAGTTTATAAATATTACTAAGTTTGACATACCATGAAATATTTCGAAATACGAAAATCTTCGAAAATTTTTAAAGTCAAAACCGTTTGAAAATATTGCTAAGTTTGAAATACCATGAAATATTTCTAAGTACGAAAATCTTCTGAATTCCCGCACAAAGTTTATTTTCCAAGCGAAGAATTTTTCTCCCGGGCAGTGGCTGTCGACATCCGCATCCCCGGCCTCTCGTCGAGGAAATTTAAATTTGAACGGCAAACGCATATTGGGCTTTCCGGCCTCGCTCGGGCTTCGTCTCAGACTTCCCGTCGCCGGACTTAGAAGAATTTCCACAATTTTCGAGACTTAGAAAAATTTCGGAAAAAATTGGACTTTGACAAAAAAACACTCTAAAACTAATTTAAAAAAATGTAACTAAAAACTATTATTACATAATTATAATTAAAAATATTATTTATATACATTTATCATATTATATAAATTTCATATTAAAATAATTTAAAATAATTAAAAAAAAAGAACACAAAATTATTATTATATAATTATATTATCAAATTTATATTATATAACTATTATTAAAAATTATATTTTTATACATTATATTATATACATTTTTTATTAAAATATTTTAAAATTTAACTATTATTATACATCTTTTAAACCAATTTTGATAATAAACACATTGTTTTATATTATAAAGTTTCTTCATTAGTACAATGTCAATAACTAATGTTTTTAGGCAACAATGTTACGATATTTGAAGTGCTTACGTCTGGTCTAACAGATCTTTCGAGTTTCTTTGCATAAGTGCTTTTAATTGCTTAATTTGCTTTTTTTTATATCTAAGTACGAAAATCTTCTGAATTTTTCAAAGTCAAAACCGTTTGAAAATATTACTAAGTTTGAAATACCATAAAATATTTCTAAGTACGAAAATCTTCTGAAATTTTCAAAGTCAAAACCGTTTGAAAATATTACTAAGTTTGAAATACCATGAAATATTTCGAAATACGAAAATCTTCTGAATTATTCAAAGTCAAAACCGTTTGAAAATATTACTAAGTTTGAAATACCATGAAATATTTCTAAGTACGAAAATCTTCTGAATTCCCGCACAAAGTTCATTTTCCAAGCGAAGAATTTTTCTCCCGGGCTGTGGCTGTCGACATCCGCATCCCCGGCCTCTCGTCGAGGAAATTTAAATTTGAACGGAAAACGCATATCGGCCTTTCCGGCCTCGCTCGGGCTTCGTCTCAGACTTCCCGTCGCCGGACTTAGAAGAATTTCCACAATTTTCGAGACTTAGAAAAATTTCGGAAAAAATTGGACTTTGACAAAAAAACACTCTAAAACTAATTTAAAAAAAATGTAACTAAAAATTATTATTACATAATTATAATTAAAAATATTATTTATATACATTTATCATATTATATAAATTTCATATTAAAATAATTTAAAATAATTAAAAAAAAATAACACAAAATTATTATTATGTAATTATATTATCAAATTTATATTATATAACTAAAAATTATATTTTTATACATTATATTATATACATTTTTTATTAAAATATTTTAAAATTTAACTATTATTATACATCTTTTAAAACTAATTTTGATAATAAACACATTGTTTTATATTATAAAGTTTCTTCAATAGTACAATGTCAAAAACTAATGATTTTAGGCAACAATGTTACGATATTTGAAGGGTTTACGTCTGGTCTAACAGATCTTTCGAGTTTCTTTGCATAAGTGCTTGTAATTGCTTAATTTGCTTTTTTTTTTATTTCTAAGTACGAAAATCTTCTGAATTTTTCAAAGTCAAAACCGTTTGAAAATATTCCTAAGTTTGAAATACCATAAAATATTTCTAAGTACGAAAATCTTCTGAAATTTTCAAAGTGAAAACCGTTTGAAAATATTACTAAGTTTGAAATACCATGAAATATTTCTACGTACGAAAATCTTCTGAATTTTTTAAAGTCAAAGCCGTTTTAAAATATTACTAATTATGAAATACCATGAAATATTTCTAAGTACGAAAATCTTCTGAATTTTTCAAAGTCAAAACCGTTTGAAAATATTACTAATTTTGATATACCATGAAATATTTCTAAGTACGAAAATCTTCTGAATTTTTCAATGTCAAAACCGTTTGAAAATATTACTAAGTCTGAAATACCATGAAATATTTCTTAGTACGAAAAGCTTCTGAATAAGTCAAAACCGTTTGAAAATATTTCTAAGTTTGAAATACCATGAAATATTTCTAAGTACGAAAATCTTCGGAATTTTTCAAAGTCAAAACCGTTTGAAAATAATACTAAGGTTCAAATACCATGAAATTTTTTTAAGTACGAAAATCTTCTGAAATTTTCAAAGTGAAAACCGTTTGAAAATATTACTAAGTTTGAAATACCATGAAATATTTCTAAGTACGAAAATCTTCGGAATTTTTCAAAATCAAAACAGTTTAAAAATATTACTAAGTTTGAAATACCATGAAATATTTCGAAATACGAAAATCTTCTGAATTATTCAAAGTCAAAACCGTTTGAAAATATTACTAAGTTTGAAATACCATGAAATATTTCTAAGTACGAAAATCTTCTGAATTTTTCAAAGTCAATACCGC
The DNA here is from genome assembly GCF_982258835.1 of Parasteatoda tepidariorum. Taxonomy (NCBI): domain Eukaryota; kingdom Metazoa; phylum Arthropoda; class Arachnida; order Araneae; family Theridiidae; genus Parasteatoda; species Parasteatoda tepidariorum. The sequence continues at coordinate 126,994,781 of NC_141755.1, forward strand.
TTGAAAATATTTCTAAGTTTGGAAAACCATGAAATATTTCTAAGTACGAAAATCTTCTGAATTTTTTAAAGTCAAAATCGTTTGAAAATATTACTAAGTTTGAAATACCATAAAATATTTCTAAGTACGAAAATCTTCTGAAATTTTCAATGTCAAAACCGTTTGAAAATATTACTAAGTTTAAAATACCATAAAATATTTCTAAGGACGAAAATCTTCTGAACATTTCAAAGTCAAAACCGTTTGAAAATATTACTAAGTTTGAAATACCATAAAATATTTCTAAGTACGAAAACCTTCTGAATTTTTCCAAGTCAAAACCGTTTGAAAATATTACTTAGTTTGAAATACCATGAAATATTTCTAAGTACGAAATTCTTCGGAATTTTTTAAAGTCAAAAAAGTTTGAAATTATTACTAAGTTTGAAATACCATAAAATATTTCTAAGGACGAAAATCTTCTGAATTTTTCAAAGTCAAAACCGTTTGAAAATATTACTAAGTTTGAAATACCATGAAATATGTCTAAGTACGAAAATCTTCTGAATTTTTCAAAGTCAAAACCGTTTGAAAATATTACTAAGTTTGAAATACCATAAAATATTTCTAAGGACGAAAATCTTCTGAATTTTTCAAAGTCAATACTGCTTGAAAATATTTCTAAGTTTGAAATACCATGAAATATTTCTAAGTACGAAAATCTTCTGAATTTTTCAAAGTCAATACCGTTTGAAAATATTACTAAGTTTGAAATACCATGAAATATTTCTAAGTACGAAAATCTTCTCAATTTTTCAAAATCAAAACAGTTTATAAATATTACTAAGTTTGACATACCATGAAATATTTCGAAATACGAAAATCTTCGAAAATTTTTAAAGTCAAAACCGTTTGAAAATATTGCTAAGTTTGAAATACCATGAAATATTTCTAAGTACGAAAATCTTCTGAATTCCCGCACAAAGTTTATTTTCCAAGCGAAGAATTTTTCTCCCGGGCAGTGGCTGTCGACATCCGCATCCCCGGCCTCTCGTCGAGGAAATTTAAATTTGAACGGCAAACGCATATTGGGCTTTCCGGCCTCGCTCGGGCTTCGTCTCAGACTTCCCGTCGCCGGACTTAGAAGAATTTCCACAATTTTCGAGACTTAGAAAAATTTCGGAAAAAATTGGACTTTGACAAAAAAACACTCTAAAACTAATTTAAAAAAATGTAACTAAAAACTATTATTACATAATTATAATTAAAAATATTATTTATATACATTTATCATATTATATAAATTTCATATTAAAATAATTTAAAATAATTAAAAAAAAAGAACACAAAATTATTATTATATAATTATATTATCAAATTTATATTATATAACTATTATTAAAAATTATATTTTTATACATTATATTATATACATTTTTTATTAAAATATTTTAAAATTTAACTATTATTATACATCTTTTAAACCAATTTTGATAATAAACACATTGTTTTATATTATAAAGTTTCTTCATTAGTACAATGTCAATAACTAATGTTTTTAGGCAACAATGTTACGATATTTGAAGTGCTTACGTCTGGTCTAACAGATCTTTCGAGTTTCTTTGCATAAGTGCTTTTAATTGCTTAATTTGCTTTTTTTTATATCTAAGTACGAAAATCTTCTGAATTTTTCAAAGTCAAAACCGTTTGAAAATATTACTAAGTTTGAAATACCATAAAATATTTCTAAGTACGAAAATCTTCTGAAATTTTCAAAGTCAAAACCGTTTGAAAATATTACTAAGTTTGACATACCATGAAATATTTCGAAATACGAAAATCTTCGGAAATTTTTAAAGTCAAAACCGTTTGAAAATATTACTAAGTTTGAAATACCATAAAATATTTCTAAGGACGAAAATCTTCTGAATTTTTCAAAGTCAATACTGCTTGAAAATATTTCTAAGTTTGAAATACCATGAAATATTTCTAAGTACGAAAATCTTCTGAATGTTTCAAAGTCAATACCGCTTGAAAATATTTCTAAGTTTGAAATACCATGAAATATTTCTAAGTACAAAAATCTTCGGAATTTTTCAAAGTCAAAACCGTTTGAAAATATTGCTAAGTTTGAAATACCATGAAATATTTCTAAGTACGAAAATCTTCTGAATTCCCGCACAAAGTTTATTTTCCAAGCGAAGAATTTTTCTCCCGGGCAGTGGCTGTCGACATCCGCATCCCCGGCCTCTCGTCGAGGAAATTTAAATTTGAACGGCAAACGCATATTGGGCTTTCCGGCCTCGCTCGGGCTTCGTCTCAGACTTCCCGTCGCCGGACTTAGAAGAATTTCCACAATTTTCGAGACTTAGAAAAATTTCGGAAAAAATTGGACTTTGACAAAAAAACACTCTAAAACTAATTTAAAAATATGTAACTAAAAACTATTATTACATAATTATAATTAAAAATATTATTTATATACATTTATCATATTATATAAATTTCATATTAAAATAATTTAAAATAATTAAAAAAAAATAACACAAAATTATTATTATATAATTATATTATCAAATTTATATTATATAACTATTATTAAAAATTATATTTTTATACATTATATTATATACATTTTTTATTAAAATATTTTAAAATTTAACTATTATTATACATCTTTTAAAACCAATTTTGATAATAAACACATTGTTGCGAACAACATTATATTTATATTATATTATAAAGTTTCTTCATTAGTACAATGTCAATAACTAATGTTATAAGGCAACAATGTTACGATATTTGATGTTTTTACGTCTGGTCTAACAGATCTTTCGAGTTTCTTTGCATAAGTGCTTTTAATTGCTTAATTTGCTTTTTTTTTATTTCTAAGTACGAAAATCTTCTCAATTTTTCAAAATCAAAACAGTTTAAAAATATTACTAAGTTTGAAATACCATAAAATATTTCTAAGTACGAAAATCTTCTGAAATTTTCAAAGTCAAAACCGTTTGAAAATATTACTAAATTTGAAATACCATGAAATATTTCTAAGTACGAAAATCTTCTCAATTTTTCAAAATCAAAACAGTTTAAAAATATTACTAAGTTTGAAATACCATGAAATATTTCGAAATACGAAAATCTTCTGAAATTTTCAAAGTCAAAACAGTTTGAAAATATTACTTAGTTTGAAATACCATGAAATATTTCTAAGTACGAAAATCTTCGGAATTTTTTAAAGTCAAAACCGTTTGAAAATATTACTAAGTTTGAAATACCATAAAATATTTCTAAGGACGAAAATCTTCTGAATTTTTCAAAGTCAATACTGCTTCAAAATATTTCTAAGTTTGAAATACCCTGAAATATTTCTAAGTATGAAAATCTTCGGAATTTTTCAAAGTCAAAGCCGTTTGAAAATATTACTAAGTTTGAAATACCATGAAATATTTCTAAGTACGAAAATCTTCTGAATTCCCGCACAAAGTTTATTTTCCAAGCGAAGAATTTTTCTCCCGGGCTGTGGCCGTCGACATCCGCATCCCCGGCCTCTCGTCGAGGAAATTTAAATTTGAACGGCAAACGCATATTGGCCTTTCCGGCCTCGCTCGGGCTTCGTCTCAGACTTCCCGTCGCCGGACTTAGAAGAATTTCCACAATTTTCGAGACTTAGAAAAATTTCGGAAAAAATTGGACTTTCACAAAAAAACTCTCTAAAACTAATTAAAAAAAAATGTAACTAAAAATTATTATTACATAATTATAATTAAAAATATTATTTATATACATTTATCATATTATAAAAATTTCATATTAAAATAATTTAAAATAATTAAAAAGTAACACAAAATTATTATTATATAATTATATTATCAAATTTATATTATATAACTATTATTAAAAATTATATTTTTATACATTATATTATATACATTTTTTATTAAAATATTTTAAAATTTAACTATTATTATACATCTTTTAAACCAATTTTGATAATAAACACATTGTTTTATATTATAAAGTTTCTTCATTAGTACAATGTCAATAACTAATGTTTTTAGGCAACAATGTTACGATATTTGAAGTGCTTACGTCTGGTCTAACAGATCTTTCGAGTTTCTTTGCATAAGTGCTTTTAATTGCTTAATTTGCTTTTTTTTTATTTCCAAGTACGAAAATCTTCTGAATTTTTCAAAGTCAAAACCGTTTGATAATATTACTAAGTTTGAAATAACATAAAATATTTCTAAGTACGAAAATCTTCGAAATTTTTCAAAGTCAAAACCGTTTGAAATTATTACTAAGTTTGAAATAGCATGAAATATTTCTAAGTACGAAAATCTTCTGAATTTTTCATAGTCAAAACCGTTTGAAAATATTACTAAGTTTGAAATACCATGAAATATTTATAAGTACGAAAATCTTCTGAATTTTTCAAAATCAATACCGCTTGAAAATATTTCTAAGTTTGAAATACCATAAAATATTTCTAAGTACAAAAATCTTCGGAATTTTTCAAAGTCAAAACCGTTTGCAAATATTACTAAGTTTGAAATACCATGAAATATTTCTAAGTACGAAAATCTTCTGAATTTTTCAAAATCAAAACCGTTTGAAAATATTACTAAGTTTGAAATACCATGAAATATTTCTAAGTACGAAAATCTTCTCAATTTTTCAAAATCAAAACAGTTTAAAAATATTACTAAGTTTGAAATACCATAAAATATTTCTAAGTACGAAAATCTTCTGAAATTTTCAAAGTCAAAACCGTTTGAAAATATTACTAAGTTTGAAATACCATGAAATATTTCGAAATACGAAAATCTTCTGAAATTTTCAAAGTCGAAACCGTTTGAAAATATTACTTAGTTTGAAATACCATGAAATATTTCTAAGTACGAAAATCTTCGGAATTTTTTAAAGTCAAAACCGTTTGAAAATATTACTAAGTTTGAAATACCATAAAATATTTCTAAGGACGAAAATCTTCTGAATTTTTCAAAGTCAATACTGCTTGAAAATGTTTCTAAGTTTGAAAAACCATGAAATATTTCTAAGTACGAAAATCTTCTGAATGTTTCAAAGTCAATACCGCTTGAAAATATTACTAAGTTTGAAATACCATGAAATATTTTTAAGTACGAAAATCTTCTGAATTTTTCAAAATCAATACCGCTTGAAAATATTTCTAAGTTTGAAATACCATGAAATATTTCTAAGTACGAAAATCTTCTCAATTTTTCAAAATCAAAACAGTTTAAAAATATTACTAAGTTTGAAATACCATAAAATATTTCTAAGTACGAAAATCTTCAGAAATTTTCAAAGTCAAAACCGTTTGAAAATATTACTAAGTTTGAAATACCATGAAATATTTCTAAGTACGAAAATCTTCTCAATTTTTCAAAATCAAAACAGTTTATAAATATTACTAAGTTTGAAATACCATGAAATATTTCGAAATACGAAAATCTTCTGAAATTTTCAAAGTCGAAACCGTTTGAAAATATTACTTAGTTTGAAATACCATGAAATATTTCTAAGTACGAAAATCTTCGGAATTTTTTAAAGTCAAAACCGTTTGAAAATATTACTAAGTTTGAAATACCATAAAATATTTCTAAGGACGAAAATCTTCTGAATTTTTCAAAGTCAATACTGCTTGAAAATATTTCTAAGTTTGAAAAACCATAAAATATTTCTAAGTACGAAAATCTTCTGAATGTTTCAAAGTCAATACCGCTTGAAAATATTACTAAGTTTGAAATACCATGAAATATTTTTAAGTACGAAAATCTTCTGAATTTTTCAAAGTCAATACCGCTTGATAATATTTCTATGTTTGAAATACTATGAAATATTTCTAAGTACGAAAATCTTCTGAATTTTTCAAAGAAAAAACCGTTTGAAAATATTACAAAATTTGAAATACCATGAAATATTTCTAAGTGGAAAAATCTTCAGAATTTTTCGAAGTCCAAAACATTTTGAAAATATTTCAAAGTCAAAAATAAGAAATCTTTTTTGAAATTCGAACACACGATCATCAAAAGACATGAAGAAAAAAACCAATTGTGAAATTCGCACACACGATCAACGGAAGACATAAAGAAAAAAGTTTAGAAATTCGCACACACGATCAACGAAAGACATGAAGAAAAAAAAAATTTAGAAATTCGCACTCACGATCAACGAAAGACATGAGGAAAAAAAAAATTTAGAAATTCCCACACACGATCAACGAAAGAGATGCAGAAAATTTTTTTGTGAAATTCGCACACACTATCAACGAAAGACATGCAGAAAAAAAAATTTGTGATATTCGCACACACGATCAACGAAACACATGAAAGAAAAAAAAATTTAGGAATTCGCACACACGATCAAGGATAGACGAAGAAAAAAAAATTTGTGAAATTCGCACACACGATCAAGGAAAGACTTTTGAAGAAAGAAAAAAAAAATTAGAAATTCGCACACACGATCAAGGAAAGACACGAAGAAAAAAAAATTTGTGAAATTCGCACACACGATCAAGGAAAGACTTTTGAAGAAAGAAAAAAAAATTAGAAATTCGCACACACGATCAAGGAAAGACATGAAGAAAAAAAAATTGTGAAATTCGCACACACGATCAAGGAAAGACTTTTGAAGAAAGAAAAAAAAATTAGAAATTCGCACACACGATCAACGAAACACATGAAAGAAAAAAAAAATTTAGAAATTCGCACACACGATCAACGAAAGACATGAAGAAAAAAAAAATTTAGAAATTCGCACTCACGATCAACGAAAGACATGAGGAAAAAAAAAATTTAGAAATTCCCACACACGATCAACGAAAGAGATGCAGAAAATTTTTTTGTGAAATTCGCACACACTATCAACGAAAGACATGCAGAAAAAAAAATTTGTGATATTCGCACACACGATCAACGAAACACATGAAAGAAAAAAAAATTTAGGAATTCGCACACACGATCAAGGATAGACGAAGAAAAAAAAATTTGTGAAATTCGCACACACGATCAAGGAAAGACTTTTGAAGAAAGAAAAAAAAAATTAGAAATTCGCACACACGATCAAGGAAAGACACGAAGAAAAAAAAATTTGTGAAATTCGCACACACGATCAAGGAAAGACTTTTGAAGAAAGAAAAAAAAATTAGAAATTCGCACACACGATCAAGGAAAGACATGAAGAAAAAAAAATTTTGAAATTCGCACACACGATCAAGGAAACACATGAAAGAAAAAAAAATTTAGAAATTCGCACACACGATCAAGGAAAGACATGAAGAAAAAAAATTTAGAAATTCGCACACACGATCAAGGAAAGACACGAAGAAAAAAAAATTTGTGAAATTCGCACACACGATCAAGGAAAGACTTTTGAAGAAAGAAAGAAAAATTAGAAATTCGCACACACGATCAAGGAAAGACATGAAGAAAAAAAAAATTGAGAAATTCGCATACACGATCAACGAAACACATGAAAGAAAAAAAAATTTAGGAATTCGCACACACGATCAAGGATAGACGAAGAAAAAAAAATTTGTGAAATTCGCACACACGATCAAGGAAAGACTTTTGAAGAAAGAAAAAAAAAATTAGAAATTCGCACACACGATCAAGGAAAGACACGAAGAAAAAAAAATTTGTGAAATTCGCACACACGATCAAGGAAAGACTTTTGAAGAAAGAAAAAAAAATTAGAAATTCGCACACACGATCAAGGAAAGACATGAAGAAAAAAAAATTGTGAAATTCGCACACACGATCAAGGAAAGACTTTTGAAGAAAGAAAAAAAAATTAGAAATTCGCACACACGATCAACGAAACACATGAAAGAAAAAAAAAATTTAGAAATTCGCACACACGATCAAGGAAAGACATGAAGAAAAAAAATTTGTGAAATTCGCACACACGATCAAATACCGTTCGAAATTCGCACACACGATCAAATACCGTTCGAAATTCGCACACACGATCAAATATTGTCTTTTAAAATAAAAAAAAACTTTACTTAATGATTCGAAAGACTCGATTCAAAGTACGAAATTCGCACACACGATCAAACAAGGTCTTAAAAAACAAAAATTTTTACTTAATGATTCGAAGGACTCGATTCAAAGTACGAAATTCGCACACACGATCAAATAAGGTCTTAAAAAAAAATTTTACTTAATGATTCGAAAGACTCGATTCAAAGTACGAAATTCGCACACACGATCAAATAAGGTCTTAAAAAAAATTTTACTTAATGATTCGAAAGACTCGATTCAAAGTACGAAATTCGCACACACGATCATATAAGGTCTTAAAAAAAAAATTTTTTACTTAATGATTCGAAAGACTCGATTCAAAGTACGAAATTCGCACACACGATCAAATAAGGTCTTAAAAAAATAATTTAAAGGTTTTAAAGCTTGAATGAAGCTTTACAAACCTTCCAGTCAGAGGACGAGTCTCAATAAATCGCAGTATGGTAGCTGCTCTACTATGTACAACACCCAGACTAGTACCTAAGTCGTCTACAGACGATTTGGCACCCGTGCATCACACCCACAGGGTTGGACTCGGAGCCGAGAGCGCGCGGTCTAGGCGCCCCCTAGAGTGCTCTAAATCGAACAGGCCTCGTCGCCGGGGTATTCCGCCCGCAAGGGGCGGTAGTACGCCCCGGCTAACTTTGCCATCGACGCGACGGATGCGAACGGTATCGTTGCAGTGACTAGACGGGATTCTGACTTAGAGGCCTTCAGTCATTATCCCACAGATGGTATCCTCGTACCACTGTTCATTCGACCAAATCATGTACCAAATGTACCCACACATGTACCAAATGTACCCACAATTTACCACAAGCACTTTACCACAAAGGCGAGCCCTCGCCCTTGTCGAGACGAGAGCGTTGCTTTTCTTGAGACACGCTCACTGTGCCTCACATGTATAGTCCCGCACAAAGTTCATGTTCCAAGCGAAAGATTTTTCCCAAGGCGGTGGCCGTCGACGTCCGCATCCCCGGCCTCTCGCCGAGGAAATTTAAATTTGAACGGAAAACGCATATCGGCCTTTCCGGCCTCGCTCGGGCTTCGTCTCAGACTTCCCGTCGCCGGACTTAGAAGAATTTCCACAATTTTCGAGACTTAGAAAAATTTCGGAAAAAATTGGACTTTGACAAAAAAACACTCGAAAACTAATTTAAAAAAAATTTAACTAAAAATTATTATTACATAATTATAATTAAAAATATTATTTATATACATTTATCATATTATATAAATTTCATATTAAAATAATTTAAAATAATTAAAAAAAAATAACATAAAATTATTATTATATAATTATATTATCAAATTTATATTATATAACTATTATTAAAAATTATATTTTTATACATTATATTATACACATTTTTTATTAAAATATTTAAAAATTTAACTATTATTATACATTTTTTAAAACCAATTTTGATAATAAACACATTGTTGCGAACAACATTATATTTATATTATATTATAAAGTTTCTTCATAAGTACAATGTCAATAAATAATGCTTTTAGGCAACAATGTTACGATATTTGAAGTGTTTACGTCTGGTCTAACAGATCTTTCGAGTTTCTTTGCATAAGTGCTTTTAATTGCTTAATTTGCTTTTTTTTTATTTAAATTATCTCAATGCAATTTTTTTTTAAGAATAATGTCTTTTTCAATAAATATTCAAGAGTGCCAGCGTAATCGGGAACTTTAAATAATTAAATATAATACAAAATATGAGTGTTGACACGATCTGAGCATCGCACGGTGACCAGAGAGAGCTGTTATACCAGTTCAGACACGTCAAAAAATTTTCCCGTTTTCGAAAGTTAGCGATGAAATTCATTTGCATTAAATTGCATGCTAAAATGTAAAATTTAGATAGGGACAGAAGGGAATCTCGTTACCCCATTCTTGCGCATCACTAATTAGTTCAGGAGACATCTGGAATCCTTAAGACATTCATAGTATATCCCGCCGTTAACAAAATTACACGTCCATGGAATCCAACTAGAGGCGAAACGGAGTCTCGTAACTTTTTTTTAAATTAGCCAATAAATGCAATTTTTTTAGAAGCTAGTGAAAGAAATAATCTCTTTTCATTTAATATATATTAAATTAAAAACTAAAAAAAAAATTTTTTTTTCTCGAGATTTTTGGCAAATGAGGGCCAGCGTAGTCGAGAACTTTAAATTATTAAATATAAGACAAAATATACAGATTTCCATGATTTGAGCATCGTTTGGTAACCAGATTCCTTATTAGGTTTTTTCATTCCTTATTATTTTTTCTTTCATTTTTAAAAGCTAAAAATAAGAATCTAAAATTTATTATGATTTAAATAATTGTGTGATATTTGCCTCAAAATAATAAATTTAAAATGAAATGAATGAAGAAAGAAAAAAATTTAGAAATTGTCACACACGATCTCAAAACCGTTTAAAAATATTACTAAGTCTGAAATACCATGAAACAATTCTAAGTACGAAAATCTTCTGAATTTTTCAAAGTCAAAACAGTTTGAAAATATTTCTAAGTTTGAAATACCATGAAATATTTCTAAGAACGAAAAACTTCTGAATTTTTCAAAACATTCAGAAGTTTTCGGTACTTAGAAAAATTCTGTCGAATTCGGTACTTATAACAATTCTGCTGATTTCGGTACTTAGAAAAATTCTGACGATTTCGGTTTTTAGAAAAATTCTGTTGATTTCGGTTCTTAGAAAATTTCTGCCTTTTTCGGTACTTTGAAAAGACTCGGATGTTTTCGGTACTTAGTAAATTTCTGACGTTCGGCCTTTTTCGGTACTTTGAAATGACTCAGAAGTTTTCGGTACTTAGAAAATTTCTGACGTTTTCGGTATTTAGAAAATTTCAGACGATTTCGGTACTTAGAAAAATTCAGACGATTTCGGTGCTTAGAAAATTTCGGCCTTTTTCGGTGCTTAGAAAACATTCAGAAGTTATCGGTACTTAGAAAATTTCTGACGTTATCGGTACTTAGAAAAATTCTGACGATTTCGGTACTTAGAAAAATTCAGACGATTTCGGTACTTAGAAAAATTCCGACGATTTCGGTGCTTAGAAAATTTCTGCCTTTTTCGGTACTTAAAAAAATTCTGATGATTTCGTAACTTAGAAAAATTCTGTCGATTTCGGTACTTAGAAAAATTCTGTTGATTTCGGATCTTAGAAAATTTCTGATCTTTTCGGTCCTTAGAAAATTTCTGACGATTTCGGTACTTAGAAAATTCTGACGATTTCGGTACTTAGAATATTTCTGACGTTAGCGGTACTTAGAAAAATTCTTACGATTTCGATACTTGATAAACATTCAGAAGTTTTCGGTACTTAGAAAAATTCTGCCGATTTCGGTACTTAGAAAAATTCTGTTGATTTCGGTACTTAGAAAAATTCTGTCGATTTCGGTACTTGGAAAATTTTTGACGTTTTCGGTACTTAGAAATATTCTGTCGATTTCGGTACTTAGAAAACATTCAGAAGTCTTCGGTACTTCGAACATTTCTGGCGTTTTCGGTACTTAGAAAAATTCTGTTGATTTCGGTACTTAGAAAATTTCTACCTTTTTCGGTACTTTGCAAAGTCTCGGAAGTTTTCGGTACTTTGTAAATTTCTGACGTTCTGCCTTTTTCGGTACTTTGAAAAGACTCAGAAGTTTACGGTACTTAGAAAATTTCTGACGTTTTCGGTACTTAGAAAAATTCTGCCGATTTCGGTACTTAGAAAATTCTGATGATTTCGGATCTTAGAAAATTTCTGACCTTTTCGGTCCTTAGAAAAATTCTGACGTTTTTGGTACTTAGAAAACATTCAGAAGTTTTCTGTACTTAGAAAATTTCTGCCGATTTCGGTACTTGAAAAATTCTGTTGATTTCAGTACTTCGAAAAATTCTTTTGATTTCGGTACTTAGAAAATTTCTGCCTTTTTCGGTACTTTGAAAAGACTCAGAAGTTTTCGGTACTTAGAAAATTTCTGACGATTTCGGTACTTAGAATAATTCTGACGATTTCGGTACTTAGAAAATTCTGACGATTTCGGTACTTAGAATATTTCTGACGTTATCGGTACTTAGAAAAATTCTTACGATTTCGATACTTGATAAACATTCAGAAGTTTTCGGTACTTAGAAAAATTCTGCCGATTTCGGTACTTAGAAAAATTCTGTTGATTTCGGTACTTAGAAAAATTCTGTCGATTTCGGTACTTAGATAATTTCTGACGTTTTCGTTACTTAGAAAAATTCTGCCGATTTCGGTACTTAGAAAAATTCTGTTGATTTCGGTACTTAGAAAATTTCTGACCTTTTCGGTATTTAATTTATCATAGCGGTAACCGAAGACTTCTGAATGTTTTCTAAGTACCGAAATCGACAGAATATTTCTTAGTACTGAAAACGTCTGATATTTTCTAAGTACCGAAAAGGTCAGAAATTTTCTAAGTACCGAAATCGACAGAATTTTTCTAATTACCGAAATCGGCAGAATTTTTCTAAGTACCGAAATCGTCAGAATTTTTCTAAGTGCCGAAATCGTCTGAATTTTTCTAAGTACCGAAATCGTTTGAAATTTTCTAAATACCGAAAAGGTCAGAAATTTTTTAAGTACCGAAATCATCACAATTTTTCTAAGTACCGAAAACGTCAGAAATTTTCTAAGTACCGAAAACTTCCGAGTCTTTTCTAAGTACCGAAATCGACAGAATTTTTCGAAGTACCGAAATCGGCAGAATTTTTCAAAGTACCGAAAACGTCAGAATTTTTCTAAGTACCGAAATCGTCGGAATTTTTCTAAGTACCGAAATCGTCGGAATTTTTCTAAGTACCGAAATTGTAAGAATTTTTCTAAGTACCGAATTCGGCAGAATTTTTCTAAGTACCGAAATCAACAGAATATTTCTAAGTTCCGAAGTCACCAGAATTTTTCTAAGTAACGAAAACGTCAGAAATTTTCTAAGTACCGAAGACTTCTGAATGTTTTCTAAGTCCCGAAATCGACAGAAATTTTCAAAGTACCGAAAACGTCAGATATTTTCTAAGTACCGAAAAGGTCAGAAATTTTCAAAGTACCAAAATCAACAGCATTTTTCTAAGTACCGAAATCGACAGAATTTCTCTAAGTTCCGAAATCACCAGAATTTTTCTAAGTACCAAAATCGTCGGAATGTTTTCTAAGTACCGAAAACGTCTAAAATTTTCAAAGTACCGAAAAAGGCAGAAATTTTCTAAGTACCGAAATCAACAGAATTTTTCTAAGTACCGAAATCGACAGGATTTTTCTAAGTACCGAAATCAACAGAATTTTTCTAAGTACCGAATTCAACAGAATTTTTCTAAGTACCGAAATCAACAGAATATTTCTAAGTTCCGAAATCACCAGAATTTTTCTAAGTACCGTAATCGACAGAATTTTTCTAAGTACCGAAATCAACAGAATTTTTCTATGCACCGAAATCGTCGGAATGTTTTCTAAGTACCGAAATCGTTTGAAATTTTCTAAATTCCGAAAAGGTCAGAAATTTTCTAAGTACCGAAATCATCAGAATTTTTCTAAGTACCGAAAACGTCAGAAATTTTCTAAGTACCGAAAACTTCCGAGTCTTTTCTATGTACCGAAATCGACAGAATTTTTCTAAGTACCGAAATCAACAGAATTTTTCTAAGTACCGAAATCGACAGAATTTTTCTAAGTACCGAAATCAACAGAATTTTTCTAAGTACCGAATTCGACAGAATTTTTCTAAGTTCCGAAAACTTCCGAGTCTTTTCCAAGTACCGAAATCGTCAGAATTTTCTAAGCACCGAAAAGGTCAGAAATTTTCTAAGTACCGAAAAGATCAGAAATTTTCCAAGTACTGAAATCGTCAGAATTTTCTAAGCACCGAAATCGTCGGAATTTTTCTAAGTAAAGAAATCGTCAGAATTTTTCTAAGTACCAAAATCAACAGAATTTTTCTAAGTACCGAAATCGACAGAATTTTTCTAAGTACCGAAATCGTCAGAGTTTTTCTAAGTACCGAAAAGGTCAGAAATTTTCTAAGTACCGAAAAGTTCAGAAATTTTCCAAGTACTGAAATCGTCAGAATTTTCTAACTACCGAAATCGTCCGAATGTTTTCTAAGTACCGAAAACGTCTGAAATTTTCAAAGTACCGAAAAAGGCAGAAATTTTCTAAGTACCGAAATCAACAGAATTTTTCTAAGTACCGAAATCGACAGAATTTTTCTAAGTACCGAAATCAACAGAATTTTTCTAAGTACCGAATTCGACAGAATTTTTCTAAGTTCCGAAAACTTCCGAGTCTTTTCCAAGTACCGAAATCGTCAGAATTTTCTAAGCACCGAAATCGTCGGAATTTTCCTAAGTACCGAAATCGGCAGAATTTTTCTAAGTACCGAAAACTTCTGAATGTTTAATAAGTATCGAAATCGTATGTTTATACTATGTTTGTACATTTATACCAGCGAAATCTGAAGAACAAAAAATGCTTTTTACAAAACTTTTGAGATACTAAATTAAGGACAAACATTTCAAATTTCTTTTAAAAAATGCATTCTTTCAACTGATTTTGTATAGTGTTGTTTTGAAAAACTTTTTTGAAGGGGAGCCTTAAAAATTCCAAACTTTCATCCAGACTTTTTTCTTTCTTTTTTTTTAAAAGTGTTTTAGAAACTTACCTTATTATTTGCATTTGGGTGAAACTGTTTACCAAATTACAACCGTTTTAAAGTAAGTTTCTTTTTCAACTTAATCTAAATACTATTTTAAAGTTAAATAAAAAAATAAATTATTACAAAATGCAAGCCTCTTATACGTTGTAAAAATGATAAAACATATTTAAAATAATTATCGGAACTAATATATATTTTTTTCTTTTTTAATTTTGTGTTTTATGGCTCAGATAGCTGTATCGAAGAGGGGAAAAAAAAGTCGTTATCAATCTTAATTTGAAATTATGGTTTAAGTGTTTCTTGTCAAATATCCAATTTTTGACTAATAGCATTACGTCTGAGGGCTTTTCATTTAGGACGCGTTTAAGAAAGCTCGTTTAAGAAAAAAAACAAAAAACGCGTTTAAGAAAGCGGCCAAAAAAAAAGCCTTTTCAAGTAAACGAGTAATTCCGTATTTATACTTTTTTATTGTTTGATTTGTTCATTTACGTCGCACTAGAGCTGCACAATGGGCTATTGGAGACGATCTGGGAAACATCCCGGAGGATTAAGATCCGGAGATCACAATTTTGATCCTCTGCGGAGGGGATGGCACCCCCGCTTCGGTAGCCCGACGACCTGCGCGCGAAGTCGAGCACTTTACGGTAGCACAGTTTAGCGAGGACCAATACCGCGCACCATCAGTCCCTACGCAGACTGATCCAAGTGGCCACCCACCCGCACACTGACCGCAGCCAGTGATGCTTGACTTCGGTGATCTGCTGGAAGCAGTGTCTTAACGATCAGTCCACTGCGGGACTATACTTGTCAGTGTGCGGATGGGTGACCACTTGGATCAGTCTGCGTAGGGACCGAGGGTGCGCGTTATCGATTCTCATTAAACTGTTCTACCGTGAAGTGCTCGACTTCGCACGCAAGTCGTTGGCCTACCAAAGCAGAGGAGCCATCCCCTCTACATAGGATCAAAATTGGCATGACATGACCCTCAGGCAGGTCCGTAGCCAGGGGGGGAGGGCGTCGTGACAAATCCCCCCCCCCGAAGTTACGACTATCAACTCCGCAGTCTTATAATTTTGAACCCAACTACGAAGACACGGCATCAAGTATTGGGCGAAATTAGCCTTCGTGGAAGACTAAGATGGAACTAAGCCGCACTTTCATTACATGGAGTGGGAAACCACGAAAACATACTACGGTTATCAAGACGGCAAGGGGATTCAAACCCAATATATTCTCAATTAATAATTTCTATCATAGTCTAATTAACTATATAAATTAAAATATTTGATTATCCTTATTTACTTTCTCCAAACATGACAAAACTACTAGTACTCTAAACATGATGTATATGGATGTAGTTTAGTAGAAACATGCTGTATATTTTATGGTAACTAAAACCCATTACCAAAAATATGAATTTACGAAAATCAAGTTTAAAATGTTTAGAAACACGAAGAAACCATTTGTTTTCTTCAAATAAATTTTAAAGAATACCATCTCATTCTACTTCCATAAGTTACTATACAATTTAATTTGGGTCAAAAAAATCCTAAATATTTTACGTAGGCTCATTGCCAATCTAAGCTGTGCAGTCCGAAAAAAAAAAAAAATGAATCACCCTGAATAACTTTCGTTCTAATGATTGGATTTTCACAAACTAAGTGTCTATCTTAATGGTTCCAGGGGGTGACCTCAAATATGCTAATTATCTAGTGCTAACTATTAATTAAGTTACGAAATCAGACACAAAAACGTACTTTCTCTGAACAAACATGTATTTTTTTGTACATATTTGGAATCCTGACAATTAAAATATAGGGAGTAGCCGCAATCTGGGAAATATGGTCCCCATAGTTCGGTCAGGAGAGCGATCCAGAATTCGTACCCCTTAATGTTAATTTAACTTTTTACGTTTTTAGTCATATTTTTAAAACTAATAAAGCAATTCAAAGAAAATTTCACCCAGTCATAAAACTCATTTACCCAAAGATAATTTCATGAAAAAAATAATTTTTAATAATTGTTAATTATTTTTTATTATTTAATTAAATTGAGGATGAAAGAATTTTGAATTATAAGGTATGAATTTTTTTATACCATATTAATCTACATATTTTTCAATTGAAAAATCTAAAGTTTCAACTGTTTTTATTTACTAGAAGCTGAGAAAAACTAAAATTAATTATTTAAAAAAAAATAATTTGGCGACAATGAAGAAATGATTCAATGGGGCGATTAATATTAAAATGTGATAAACTTGCGAGGTACTTGACTTCCCGCGCGTAGAAAAAAATTTCATCGTATTTCGCTAATAATCGTTTGCTAATCTTTTTATTTTTTATTTCCTTCTGACAATAAAATACGACGTTTCTTTTTTAGTTCTCTAATAATTAATTTGAAATTTAGAAAAGAAATTTGAATAAAACATTCTGAATAAAAAACACTTTATTGAACTGATGTCTAGTTTCATAAAAGCGTGCTTCTGATAGAATATGATTATACACCAGATTATGCTTATTTAATGTGATTATTTTTTGATTTTGTTTCTCAATAACTGATACAATTTCAATAATATACATACGTATCCTAGATTTGGAATAATATATTTATCAATTTCCTGAACACATATTTTATAAATATTAATAAAAATACGAACTCAGCATTTTTAATGATCTTAAAACTTTTTTACATCTTATATATCGCCTTAATCTTAAAATAAATTTGTAAATTATATGTCTGCGCTTGTTTCGCAGAATTATTTTTCTAACTTTTTAATTAAATTTTAACGCAAAATCTTATTTTTTATGCAACTATCTATATTATTTTCCAATAATATACTAATCAATCGTTTTAGTACTTTAATTTATGTTTTCCTTTAAAATAAAATTACTTTTTAAATGATTGCAAAGTTCTTATTGAAAGAAAACTTAGAATTATTGTCAGCTATCTGAGAATTAAATCTTGTTACGGAATTAAAAGTATTCTACTGATCACATACAATGTCATTCGATGCAGAACAGCTGACTGTTTACTAAGAGTACTATTGTTTACGAAAAATGAAGAAAAATTAGTAATTTTCTTTTTTTTTTATTGTTTCTTATTTATTCGAGTAAAGAAAAGTAAATGCGTATGTGTGCTCAGCGAAAAAATACAATATATTGTTTTGTTTTTTAAATGAACAAAAAAGTATGGACATACAATTTTATTTTAACATTAACAGTTATTCTTGTGCGCTAACTTAAAGAAAGTTACCCTTTTGTTTTAAAAAGTTGAAAATATTTGCTTAAAAAGGTTTTTATATGACTTCTCAACTTTTGCACAGTTCAAAAAAATATTGCTATGTCAGGAAAATGTTCGATATGCCTTGTTTTGTTAAACAATACAACTACTAAAATGAAAAAGTGTAAAAAGACTCGAAAAACGTGTTATTTTTAGAATCATCTCAAAAATTGATCTTTTCCTCCATTTGACTTTTTTCTACTTAATTAACTTATAATAATAGTTTTAACACACGTTTTGAAGAAATTATGAATTCAAATTTCTCCTAATATTTCGTAATAAAAAAACAAGAATATTAATGATTCATTTATAATTGTTTCATTGATCCGGAGTAGTTAATTGTTTTCAAAATAATCGGCCTTACAACTATTTAACTTAGATTCTTTGGACTAGGGGCCACTTCATACATGTTTTTCGACATTGAAATTTCAAATATAAAAATTACAAGAATGCGTAAGCTTGTTTTAACTAACAAAAAAAAAGGGACAAAATCGTTGGCAAAAGAAGTTATCTCATGAAAAGATTGTCAGAGTTAAAAAAGTATTGTAAAAACTGTAACAATTGTTACTCTTGTTTAATTAAGGGTATTATAAACCGAATTTTCTTTTAATTTTTTTAAATTATATTTTTTAAAGAACTAACGAAGGGAGTGTGTAAATAACATCAACTCTTTTTACTGCAAACTAAGTTTACTTAATATCATTTGCAAATCTTTTGAAGTGCAAATTCTTGACCTGCTCCTTAAAATAAAGTTTTATTTTGATCGTAGTTGAAGGAGTACAGATATGTAGTTAAAGGAGGTATGTGACATTCGGAAATAAAAGTCGTGTGATAGGGATAGTTTTAAACAGAACGAATTAGTTCTTTTGGTTGAAATGCATTACAGCACCTTGGTTAACAAGTGTCACGAAATAAGGTTCTGAACTTAAATATGCATTTTAATATATTTTCCCATTTACATACCTCCTTGATCTCAGCACCGTTTTAATATTCTGCAAAGTATAAAATGAAATAATGTTGAATAAGAAGAGAGATTTCGAATGAAATATTTTATTTTCCTTAATACAGGGTAGGGTATCTGCTACATTTCAGATTTTCAAATTCATGTGACTTTTCATGTCTAATTCCAAGAACTTTTCATGACTTAACGAAGTTACTATTTTCACCGACAAAAACAGAATAATAAATTTAAAAAGCATTATAATAACATTTATTTATATAAAAATTTCTTTGTTAATTTATATAATTTTTTCACGCGCAAATCAATTTCGGGCAAATCCGTGGCTAAAATTGTGTGCGAAACAAGCAATTCATGTTTCTTTCGCGTTTCTATTTTTTTTCTTACATAAATATTAATTTTCTAAAATTATTAATTATCAACTTCTGTAAATTATCCAGTGTAATATTACCTTGCGCACATCCATTTTCGGGCTCATCTTTGGTTACTAACACATCAAACGCACTTCAGTACTGCAAAGTACGAACTCACTTTAATACAAAATCTCTTCATTTACCTCAATTTTCGCTTTTGGTTTCATATTTTGTAATCTGGCAATCTTGCTTCGAAAATATTTTAAATCATTCTTGAAAAATTTCACGTTCATGTAAGTTCATTTGAATTCGCTACTTTCTTTATAGATTATGTTTTATTCTGTTTTTTCTTTATATTTAATTTTCTGTTTTAACGTGATATTTTTACTTATTGTGTTCCATTTTATTTGTTGTAACTTTTTCGTAAAAATTTTTTGAGTGCTTCTCACACTATTGTATTGATATATTTTGCTTTGGCTATATTGATACAATATTAGAAAGCACTCTTTTTTACGGATATAATCGTGTGAGCTGATGAAAATATTATATCTTTTATTTCCCGGATATTTTTAGAATTTTTTTTCCGGTTTCATGTTATTTTATTTTTATCATTATTTTTCTTTTTTTCTTCCTTTTTTTATTGTTCTGTAATTTTTCCCATGTTTTCTCTGCATTTTGAACTTATTTTATGAGTTCTACTTACTTGCAGCTTAGGCGCAATAAATAAAACTGTTTTTCTTAATTTTCTTCGTTTTATTTTGTATTTATTTAATATAGATATATATATATATATCAAAATACTTTTAAAATGCCGTATAACATTTACTAAGTTTTACAATTTTATCGAAAATAAATACCGTGAATTTTATAAAATCTTGTGATTATGCATCAGAATAGCTATCTTTTTTCAGGTCCACCTTTGCTTTATCATTCTTTTTCCTTTCCTAAGAAACTCGAAGTGAGTTGCAAAAGCAATTAACCCTACAACTCTTCATAAATTTAATAAGAACTTATAAAAATTTAGTTTTAAATCAAAATTGTCATACAAATGACGCTAAAACAGCTTTAAAATAATAAATAATATCAGATAGAAAGTTCAACGTCAAAATTCTAAAATCTTGAAGAATCAAAAATAATTTATTAAATGATTTAAATTTCCTTTTCAAGGGAGATTAAAAAAAACAATAACAATCTGTTTCTTTTAACCAGAAAGCAACAAGAAATTTTTTTTTGGTGGCTTAGCAGCGAAAAGCACTAATGTTTTCCCGTCTTGTCATTCATTCAGTTTCTTTATGGTTGTAATCAGTTATTTCCCCTTCTATGGCTAGGTAATTTGCCATATTTTTAAACTTTCGCCATATATATAAATCTTTATTGCGATCCAATTTCCGACTAATTTTTTCGAAATTTCTATTTTAAGTGTTAGGATTCCAAATATGTAAAAAACAATAAATGTTTATTCAGAGAAAGTACGTTTTTCTGTCTGATTTCGTAACTTAACTAATAGTTAGCACTAATTAATTAGCATATTTGAAGTCACCCCCCCCCTGAACCATTAAGATTGACAGTTAGTTCGTGAAAATCCGATCATTAGAATGAAAGTTATTCAGGGTGATTCGTTTTTTTTTTTTTTTTTTTTTTTTTTTTTTTTTTGCGGACTGTACACGATTTTATAACTGTATGAGCTTAAATCTAGAAATTTCATTGTTTTGAAAATATTACTTAACATACTTTTTTCATTGAACTAAAAATGTGAACTGTCACGCTGTCAGACTAAGCATTTTGGTATAAAATGTTTAGCACTTCAGCTCTCTTACAGTTCAGAACTAAAAAAAAAAAAAAAATCTAAGAGACAAATACTTTATCTCAAAGCACATTTATCTCAGAACACATTTACCTCAATACACATTTGTCTTTAAATTTTATTATGTTCAGGCTAAAAGCATCATAAACGGCAATTTGCAGGTATAAAAGATTCAGAGTTTTCATTTTGTTCTTTATTTGAAGATTGTTCAGAATTCAAATTTAATAAAGGCACAGAATTTATTTGCACATTATTTTTCGTTGCTTGAAGACATGTCAGGTTCTGTAACTGATAAAGGTGTGTAAGGCTTTTAGATTTTCTTGTATAGGTTTTATTCGATTTCATGTCTTTAGATTTCCCAGAATCAAACAAAAGCACAGAAATATTATGTGGATTATTTGATATATTATTTTCTGCGGATTCATCCTCCATTGGTTTGTCGGATTCTGCATTCAATAAAGGCAAAGCAAAACTGAGACGCGAATAGGACCAATTGCACTTTTTTAACAGTTTAATGGATTCATTCATATTTAAATGTAGTTCCTGCAAAACCTAATGAATATTGAAAAGTATTAATGATACAAAAATATATATGATTGAAAAATTTTTTCAAAATTTACGAGACCAATTATACGCACTCACAAATATAATTTTCTTCCGATGAGAACAGTTTACTTTTTTCATCTATAATCATTATTATTTTGTAATTACAAATAGTATAGGGCAAAAATAAGTAATTTAAGCAAAGAGTTAATCATTTTAGAAAACTAATGACTCTTACACTTACCTATTATTTAAAAGGTGAAAAAATTTCAGACCCGATATAACTTGAATATCACTAGCAACCAAGAAAAAAATATGTGCTGTTGCAGAAGTGGCAGGCTACTGTTTTAAATAAAAAATTAAAATTTTTCTTCCTTAATTAATCACTGAGTGAAGATTAATGTTTTTGAACAATTAATTTTTGAAATAAAATTCTCTGACATCTAGTCATTGCAATTTTTCATCAAAAAATGGCCATTTTCTTTTCCTTTTTTTAAAATTTAATAATTCAAATATAATATTTTAAGAGAAAAAAATTATTGAATAGAGATACATGTATTATTAGCTAGATAGTTATTTTTTGTGTGCAAAAGCCAAAGGTTATACCTCGTTTAACATCTGGTCAAAAGTAAAAATCTGTTTAAAAGGTTTGGAAGAATACAGTGTCTTTAAGATATTTAACAAGGTTTTCATGTGGATTGTCTCCAATTAAAATCGATAATTCAGGACATTCACTGTTAAAATATCGTTTTCTCTTCATTTCAGAATTGGAACACTGGTTCAAGATGTGCTTCAAGGTTCTCTACAGCTGGTGCGAATAGGTACGTTAAGTAAAAGGTGTGTTAATTTAGTATGGCCAAGACATACATGGTCTACTGCTTATTCTTACTTATCTTAATAATTACAATAATTAGTTAACCATTCCATGATATGTTATTCTCGACGGAATTTAAGTCTCCATTTAATAAAAAGAAAATTTTTTTCCTTGAATTTAAGTGGTGCCGAAATCAAATATATCCAGACTTACCGGACTCATTGAAGAACAATATTAATGTTTAGAGACGGTGGCGAATCGATAGGCTTCAATAGTATGATTATTTCCTCGAGAAATGCATCTGGCAATCCAAAAAAGTTCTGTAGTATAGGAAATGGAGAATTAAAGCTAGTTTTCAACTCTTATAACTCTGTTTTAAGTGTATTTTTTGCATAACTGAACTTTAATCTTGTCTAGTCTGTGATTTAAGATAATATCTGCGACTTTCATTAGAAAACTGTACTATTAATACAATAATTTGAAATAAGCCTACTTTGAAATTTTGCCTGGATATAACTAAGGAAAACGATGATGCAAGTAACTTGTAAGCTTTGAAAAAAAGCGGGAACACATCATGTATTTATTACTGCTTCTAATCAATTTGCGAAGTTACAAGAATACTAGAAAATTGAAAGTAAAGAAATCCACACATTAAATCTGGTTGCATTTTTAAAAAAGGTACTATTTTATTCATTTAAACTAATTATTCCCTTCATTTATTAAAGTCCTTGCTTTATATTGTTTAATATTGATATCAAATGATTAAATTTAAAATTACCATTTCTAAGTATAACATTTTGCAACTTCATAAATCTTAAAGTTTGTTTCAAATATCAGACTTATATTTTTTAGAAATATTGCATATGATAAATTATACTTTAAAATAATGTAGTTCTTTTAAAAAAAGTCTTTGAATTTTTATAATCTAAACAAAAAACTATACTAAAAATTTCACACTAAACAAAACTTTTTGAAAAAATAGGCAAATAAAAAAATGCAAAGAGGATATCATTTCTCAATGCCTTAAAAAAATAACTATTTTTGAAAATTTTTCTAAAACTAGTTTGAATTAAGCTAATGTATATGATATTTTTAAAATATATTTTTAGTTCTGCAAATATCCCTAAATAAATTTAATTGTAACTTGAACATTGTTTTGTTGGACTTGAATGTAATTTACTTTAAATAAAGAAAATCCAAGGTTATTTGGAGAAACTGTTTCAGTGATTTTGTATTAAGAAAACCTCCAAACACAATTGATCATGAAAAATATGGAAAAAATTAAATAAAATAAATGAAAAAGATGAAGAAAAATCATGCATATTAAAATTAAAAATTTTATTAAAAATTATAATTTATTAGCAACAATAACAGGAAAAATATAGAACATAGTGAATCATTAAATGTTTAACAAATATAAATGCAAGAATGGAAAAAATTATTCAGTAAACTTAGAAGAAGGATTGAAAATAGTTGTAACAAAATTTTTTTTAAATTAATGCTCAGAATGTTGGAGGTTAAAACAAATTATAGTATAGGAGTGGCTCTAAAAGTTTTTATTTTTTTACTTAAATTAAAGGCTCATTTTTAAGTTGGTAAAAGACAAAGTACAAGTTTTAAAATCAAAAATGCTGTAGATATCTGGTGTAAATATACATAACTTTATAGCATAAAAGGGTAAGAGCATTTAAACATAACATACCAAAATGGTTACAACAGCTTAAGAAAGGTTTCTTAAATATTTACAATACTAAAGTTAATTATTAAAATATTAAGAATTTTCTAATTGAAAATAATAATAAAAAAAAACAGTTCAGTAAATAAATTACACAGAAAACAGAAATAAAGGATTTTAACTCGATTAAGCAAGATATAAAAAAAAAATTAAGCATTGCTACAGAAGACAGGCAATTTTTAAACTTAAAAATAAAAAGAAAGGAGAGTTAGAAAACAGAGTCATTAAATACAAAAAAAAATTGTTGCAAATGAAAGTACACAATATTCGAAACAAAAAGGATTATAAAATGTTCAATAGTTAACTATATACAAGAATTAAATACAATTCTTCCTTAAAGTATTACAAGCAATCCTCATCAGAAAGTTTGATCTGTATTATTCAATACTAGTTTATAATATTTTCATGCTTCAATACAGTTAGCTAAGATAATTAAGTACTTTAAAATACAAAACTAATTTTAATTAAATAGAAGAGAATAGTATATTTTATATGATAAAAACATGTGAAGTCAAATGTAATCTTAATAATGTTCAGAATGGTGATATTAACAATTATGTGACCGAAACAAACCTAGTTTTATTGATGCTTAAATAAGAAAATCTAAAAGCTGTAAGTACATAGAAGTCACATAATGTGATAAAAATACAAAGAGAACAAGGAAAGAAAACAAATTAAAGAAGTAGAAAAACTGCCAAAAATAACTATATTTATTTAAAAAATTCTTTTAAATTTGTTTTAATAATTTAAAAAAAATTAAAAATCAAGAAAACAAAATATATTTAAGTCTTATAAACTCCCGGTCAGTTCACATGATTATATCTGTAAATTAGAGTGCTTTTTAATATTGTATTAATATAGCAAAATATATTAAAACATATCTTGTTTTGGCTATATTAATACAATATAAAAAACACTCTAATTTATGGACATATTCATATGCTCTGGAGGGTAGTTCATTAATTCGTTTTCTTGCTATTTAATTTTTTTAAAAAGAATTTTTAAAATATATTTAATTATTCTTGGTAGTTTTTTTTGTCTCTCTCTCTCTCTCTATATATATATATAAAGCATAATAAGTAAATACAAAATGGACAACAACAAAAAAAAGAGAGAAAAACAAAGGAAATTAAGAAAATCAATAGGTTTCAATACTGTGCATAAGCTGCAAGCATATAGAACTCATAAAATAAGATCAAAATACAATACAAATCAACCAGATATAATTGTGTGCAGTGATGAAAAGATTATATATATATTTCTTCCAGATTTCTATAAATTTCTCTTAATAATTTTCTTTTTTCATTATTCTGTAATTTTTTCCATGTTTTCTCCACATTTTGAACTTATATATGTATGATATATATATTACCACAATTTGTAAAAAACTTATTTCTCCAAAAATTTAAGTCTAGTATATGAAAAAGAAAAAATAATTCTATACTGGACATATGTATATGCCCTTTTATTGCCTTATAACTTGAAATTTAGAAGAATGCTAACATCCAGAAATAGTCTCAAAGCCATTTTTCACCAGTTACAGAGAAAAAGATTGACAACATTAAATTCAAATCAAATAAAAATTAATTTAATTATTAAATTAATAAAATATTTGTAAAATCTTAATGCATTTCTTAAAATAGCTTTAATATTTAAACTGATATGGGTGAATAATAAATGTTGAATGCATAATTCAAAAGCAAAACTAGTTATTCCTCTTCAACGTTTTCATTTATTTCTACTTGAATTGAAATCAGAAGAGGTTTTTTTCTTCCTCCTTTTTTACCGTCAAAATGAAATTTTAACTTTTATTATAAACTTTCATACAAATTTCGAGTAGTCAGCTGGATAAATTACTTAAAAAATGTAATTTTTTCTACCCATAAAATTTAGCAGAAAAATTCAATATAATTTAAACAGGTTTTGCAATCGAATGACTCATATAGAAGAAAGAAATCTTATGTTTGGATAAGTTAGTTATTTGTATTAAATTTTTTAAGAAGTTTGATGAAAAAGTGTTTTTGGAAAGCACCGAATTAAAAATGGGGTAGCAAATAATAAAATATTTAAACACAGAAATTGTTGAAAAAAGAGAAGTCTGTAGCAAGATTTTAAAATAAGGTGTTAAATCATTTTTCAATTATTTTCGATACAAAGTGTTGTTACAAATTACCATCTTCTCTCGATGCCTTCTTTCAATCCCAGCTACTATGTTGGTAACTCAAGCAGGGAATTTTCTTTTTTGTGTTTGCTTCAATCAGTAACCACTAATGGCAGGGGTCATTTCTTCTTGCATTTCTGAAAACTTTAAGAAAAATAAAATAAAACAATCAAAAAAATATTACATTTGTGTGACAATCAAAAAGTATTACATTTCATATCAGTTACGTTTCAAATACAGAGAGAAAATAATAAAAAAAGTAGCATATTTCAATCTCAATCTGTTTACATTAAAAAATTGTTAAAATAATTTAAAATGCTTTAATAAAGCCTTAAAAAATTCTCAAATTAAGCTGTTTTTTAGACTTTTCCCAGACCATAACTTTTAATTAGGTATTTGTGATCAATGACAAGCATACACTCTGTTTTTTAATGGTGGACATTCTGATAAAGAAAAGAAAATGTTTTGATTATATCACATTATCACACCATAACACATTTTATTTATAATACAAACTAATGAGTAAAATGACACTCAAATCAATACTTATAAAAATATGGGGGAAATATTTTTGTGCTTTATCTATTATAAAGTTAATCTAACACACTGTGAGATCAACTCATATTTAATGTTACATAAAAAAAATTTTAAGATGTATAATATGCATTTAAATATAAAATCATATATGGCATTGAATTCTATTCATTTGAAGAAATTAACTGTATTCCTTTTTATTGATTTTTAAAATACCATGAAAGTTTATTTCAGTTACAGACAAAACTAAAGATAGGTTTTGAAAAAAAAAATCATTTTGGGCTTCTTCAAAGCACGAAGGGTCTAATTTTTATATTTTTTAAGCTTCCTGTTATAACATTAATCAAAAAGGTACTTTATGTATTTTCATTTGTGAAATATTAATATCCAGTAATGTACAGCATATAAATTTATAATTGTTTTATTAGAGTACCCATCTAATTTTATTCTTTCATTGTTAGTAATTACTAACTTATGGGCAATTCTATGATACAAAGGACAACATAATTAAAAGAAAAACATTTAACAGCAACCCTCCATTAACAAATTTCTTAGCTTTTATTTATTTAAGATATGAAATTAAAAACTTTTGTAGTAATAATAATCAAAATTATAATGTCCGTACATTATCTGTCAGTAACCTGTAACGTTAGTCTCATAGCTTTTTCTCAATTTGCCACTTTCTCACTACATTTTTATAAGTCAATTCAAGTAAACTTTCAATATTTCTAATTAATTTGAACATCTTTTTTTAAATAAATTTAAAAAATAATCTCATTATTGCTCATAGAAGAAGAATTAAGTGAGGAGAGAAGGAAACATCTCAGATAATTAAAAAAAAGTATTTATCAATGAAAAGAAAGTTTAAAAAATAAGAAAATCCAGCAAAAACCTAAATCAGTCACTATAAAACTAACCTATAATGAAAAATTTTTTTTGTTGCATTTTTAAAAAAATTTTAAGCAATTTTTTACGAAATTCTGTGTGTGTTTTTTTTAAGTATAAATATAAAACTTTAAGTAGCATACCATTTGCGCCCTCAGTAGTGCCGGGATAAGGACAATTATTCCTGTCTCTTTTTTTGCCCCCAGATGCGTTTAACCTTGGAAACAAATAATATCATGCTGATATTAAAGCACAAAATTTCATTTGTAACTAAAAAATGAAAGGAATCAGAATGAAAAATTTCTACTAAGTTATAATATCTATCTAATGGGGATTGTGTTGCTTAAATTCAAAGCAAAAGTTGTTGACTAGTTGAAAATATTTTGAAAGACCATAACCCAGTAAATTATAAGTCACACTTTTTCATCTTATTTTATATATTAATATTAAATAACTATAAAATAATTTTAAAAATCATGTTTAAAAAATTATACAATGTATCATATTTTTTAAAATTTAATAAAATTTTAAAAATACTAAAAGTGTAAAATTTCAGGCGTATAACAATGTTTTAAAAAATAACAAAATTTTAAAATCATATGAAATACAATAAAAAACTATTTAACTATACATAATTTGAATACCATATTTTAAGTTCAGGGTTTTAAAAGTTTTTATTATCCCTCCACTCTGGTTCAGAAAGGTCTAATTTTAAAATTAAGATCTTGGGTATACAAGTAAAAACATATAAAACCTGTATTTTTAATTCCACTAAAAAAATAACAGTCAATAAATGATCGAAATAGAAAATTTTGTTTATAGTTAAAATTGATATTATGCTCTAAACAGTTTAAATTGACATATATAAAACTGCAAGAGAACTCAAAACCTTTTTCTATATGCAAATTTAATGCTATATTGTAAATGTTTTATTTCATCAAAAAATTACAGCCTTGAAGAATTTTTTTTATGTACTTTAACTTTAGACATGGAGTATAACAAGGGGCAAAAATATAGCCCTTCGGTTCAAAAATGCTCAGTATTACTGAAGTACACAAAAGCAATAAATAAAACCAGGTATGAACAAAAATTCAAAGTGACTGTTTTTTTTTTCACTGCCAACATATTTAAAAAATAAAATATTTTATAAAAAACTTTTGCATAAAGAGTTCAGAAACTTCAAAAATAAGTATAACAGATAAAACAGAAATAAATAAATAAATAAAAATAAAACAATAATAATAATAATAAAACTTACAAACTATTATAATTCAATGCAATAGAATCAAGCTGCATTTAAATTAAAAATTAATATTTGGATTTCAACTATTAAATAAACAAACACAGGAATTCACAATAACCAGACTAACAAAATTAAACATATTTTCAAAGAAAAAAAAAGTCAACTTTATTCATGTTATTTCAAAATTTTTTTAACAGTTAAAACTTTTTTGAAATTTCTATCAATAAAAACTTTAAACTTAAAATAGTTTTCATTAAGACAACAATACCTTAAAATAACACCTACAAACAAACTAAAAATGTAGATATTTACCATTCAATGAGCCTATAGTATCCCTGCTTGAATCACCTATAAAATTTACACAAGTTAGATATAATATATGGTTATTATACTTAAGGAAAATTTACAAAATGCAAATGTCACATTAAATGAATACATAAACACAATGGGACCCTTATGAATATCAGTCTCAGATATAGAATTACAACATTTGAAAATAATGTAAAAAAAAAAAAAATTTTCCACAAAAATTAAAAGTAATTATTTCACTCTTTACAAGAAAGATTTTTTAAAATTTGATTTCTAATTTAAAAGCCAAAGAGTGCCATTTATAAAAAATTGTTAAATATTAAAAAATAGTCTAGGTAGAAATTTATTATCCTTAATATTATTTTATTAATTTCACATAAAATGCATCCATAATAAATCTTGAATGACTAAAAAACAATGTAATCAACTGAGGTGCAAGAACTAGGTAAGTCCTGATTTACAAACTTTAACTAAACTAAACTAAATAAAACAATATGTTTTTTTAATCATACACTGAAAAGGGGTAGTTTAACATTTGTGCCCAGTTCCAGAACTAACCTAATATTCACAGTCAAAAATAAATAAAAAATTTCTTTGAAAAATTTGGACTTAACTTGATGTATTAGTGCCCTAATACATCAAGACAACATATTCAAAAATGTTTTTACTGAAAAACACAGCATAATAGAAAGAGATATAGATTAATGACTGTAAATTAAAATATTGGTTGATATATTCAACACATAATAAAAATGTGCACAGGTTAGATATGGATTATGACTTTTATATACATATTTACACACACACACAGAGTGGAACCCTAATTTTAGGTTTTCCATCGAACTAGAACTAAAAAAAGCATGAAGTGCAATAATGTAAAATCACCATAAAAATTAAAGTAAATATAACGTTTGACTGAGAAGAGAAAAAATAGAAATATATTGAGGAATTAAAACAGACATAGATTGAGGAGCTTCCGTAGTTGGACAGCTGACATGGCTGATTTATCTTTTATAGTGATTACACACTTTATTATTGTTGATGTTAAAAAATTTTGGAAATTCTCTGCAGTTTTCCAGTTTTTATGACTTTTTTAATTCCCTGTATTCGCCCGGTTTTTCCAGATGCTGCGGCAACCCTGATGAAGGTATTTTCATAAAAATTTTAGATACTAATTCATATTATATTTGAAACTGTTGTTAAAACAAGATACAATAAATAATATTTTTAGAATTACTATTCAACGAAATTGGAAGATTATTTATAAATACATATATTAAATATTATTTTCTCAGTGAGTAAGACTTGTTATGAACAGTTTAAAATCTTTTTTTTTTAAATTGAGTTAAATTAACACAAATATATTATATTAATGATGTTTATCAATGCAGCAAGACTTTCTCTAAGACTATAATGAAGAATAAAAATCAAAACGCCAATTAAGTTACTGATAAAAACCTGAAAAAGCTTAGTGGCATCTTTTGACACTAACACAATCTTTTATAGTGAGGGGGCAGTCTGCAAATTGAGAAAAAATAATAGAAAGCAATCTTGCCAGCAGTATCTTAATTAAAAAACTTGCAGACAAAAATCAATATAACATTGCAAGATTGTTTCCTGGGACCATAAAACTTATGTGTGCCTTCATATTGCATGGACTAAGCATAAATCTTCTGTTACTATCAAAATGATACATGAAAATTTCAAGAATAAGATACAAAACCGTGTTTCACTTTTTTAAATGACCTAAAACTCTCTCCAGAGGTAATTATACATTTTTGTTCTAAAAATGAATGCATTTTTAATGAAATTATACTCAATTGTTTTTTAAAATAACAAAAGTAGTCCTTTAAGATTAAGATTCGAAAGACAATATTAGACTGAAAGACTGAAATTAAGATTTGAAAGATAGTATCCGTTGAAGGAGTTTCATTGTTGAAATGGCTGCAGTATTTAATACATTATGTTTAATTTTTTTAGCCGCCCTCTCCCCAACCAAGAGACACAGCTATGCCAAAGTTGCACAAATTATTTATCAACTAGCTCAGATCTCTTAATGAAGTGCCAAGTATAGCTATCACACTTTTTTGATATTCCACTTGATGAAGTTAATGACTAAATTTATGTTAATGACTATGAGGTAAATATTTGTTTAGTTTCTCTTTAGTAAACTTTAGCTCTCAATCAATGAGGCACAGAAAATGTTACTCTAGCTACTCTACTTAAATATAAGGATTTAGGATAAAATTATTTTAATTTTGCTTTAGCTGGATTTTAAATTTTAAGGAATATGGTGAATTTGTAACTAAAATGAAGAACTTTGTAGAACAGCACATGAAGTGACATTTTTTAACAACAAATTGTCCCTTTTGAGAGAATGTCCTTAAAAGAAACAATTAGAAAATATGGTTTGTTACTCTTTGCAGAAATACAAGTTGACAATTAGTGCACTGAAGTGTTTTGCTATTGTGTCAGAAATCAATTTAAATGTGGAAGGGAGAAAAAAAAATAGGTATGTGCAGTTTCTCAATTTTTACAAAAATATAAGTTGAAAATTAGTGTACAGTTTTACTATGGAGTTAGTGCAACAAAAAAATAAATAAATAAATAAATAATAATAAAAAAAAAAACATTACTAATTTTTTTTTACTGAAATATAAGGTGACAATTAATTAAGTTTATTGAAATTTTTTGCTAAGCACAAAAATAGAAAGAAAGAATAATTGACAAGATGTATACAGACTACAGCATATATAAAATCTTGTTAATTCTTTACTGCAAGTTTACTTATTTGTATTCATGATGAAAATTCTGCTATTATAATTGTTATTTCGCCTTCAATAAACATTCTTATTATGATAAAAGCACTCCTGCAAAAGCCAGTATATTGGCCAAGGGATCTGGCAAGTTAAGGCTTAACAGTAGTATAATGATGTAAGTGTAACAGCTTTAAAATTGTTTCAGGTATTATGAAAGCTGTATATTCCACAAATATTTCATTTGTTTTGATAATATATTTTCATTTCTTTTCTTTATTGCATAGTAATAATAATTAAAATAAAATGTTAAAACATTCCCTTAATTGACTATAGTTAATAAAGGTTAAAATGATTGCTAAAAACAGATAAGTATTCTTGATTTTTCACTTAAAAGAGCTAGGAGGGTTTGGTCTTTAACATATTCAGTATCATAAACTGTTAAAAACTGTTAAAATTATTATTGAAATCAAAATGTTCTATTTCATTTTTATAATTTGCAGCATTTTGTTTTATCAACTGCACAATATTAATAAAAGTGGAATAAATCCAAATTATAACATTGGATCAGTTTCAAAACAGAATTGACAAAATCAGAAAAAAAGCTGATAAAAGCATAAATTTTCTATATTTTGTAATTAGTAATTTAACTTTTAAACTTAAGAGTTTCAAATCACCCTATTTTATTCTATGTAAAGGAATGACATAAATAATTGTTAGAATGTTTAAGGTACTTTTCAATAATTAAAATGTCTTATTAAAAGTAACTTAACAATTACAGAGCTTTCAGCAAGCAGATCTCTTGTTAGCATATAGTGTTCATATATAAAGTACATTTATGTATCAAAAGGATATTTTTTTTCTGAGAAATTTACTTTTCAACGTAAGTTTAATCTGCACAAGAAAAGTGGTAACTGAATACTTAAATACATAAAATTACTTCAATGAGCTAAATTTAGGTGAAAATAACAAACTTATATTAATAAGGATACAGTATACAGTTATATAGTTTAAAACAGTTTTTTGTATAATATACAGTTAATTAAGTTTAAAACAGTTTTTTGATGGTTCGGTTCTATCAATGGTAAAATTGTCAAAACTTGATAAGAAGTGAAACGTAAATAAATCTACTCACTGTCTGAAGTAATTTTAGAGTTAAAAGTTAACAAAGTTAAAATAAATAATGATAATTACTCAGAACGCACTTTACACCGTCTTTATCTGTAAGTTGCGAACTATTGTCTAAACTGCTAGCAAAAACACAAGACTATCTTTTGTGAAGTTAACACAGTTGACTGAACCTAAAATATATGACAACACACTTTTAGATCATGTTAAAATTATTTAATGGAAATAATCACCTTAACACAAAAGATCATAATATTTAATGGCCTGAGTAAAACATATGTAGTCCTTAAAATTTCTTTTTTACATACATTGTATGTATATTTATTAGGTATTATTAAAAATAATAAAACAATTTTCACAGTCACAAAATCAATAAAAATGTTAATACAAGGGAGAAAAAAACAAAAAATACACACTTAATGACTATTTGCTTTATATCTAACTAGAAAATTATACAACATTTAAAGTAATAGATTTTCTATGCCATTCTGGAATAAAATGAATATAGTAATTAGTTCATTCTAACTCATGTGTATTAACACTTTGAAAAAAACTGTAAAAATATTCATAGATAAAAAAAAAAGAAGTTCTGAAACTATTTATCATTAACTAGCTGAATACCCATTTTTTTGTACAGAGTGAAATAAAGTAAACCATCACTTTATCAGTACTGAAACAGCCTAATGATTGAGTAAATATCGATTGACTAGTCATTATTTCAATTATTTTTTAAATAATGTTCTCATGAAGCTTTTTCAATGAAGCATTATGCAGCAATTTCAAGAAAAAAAATTTTCATACTACCTAAGATTTTTATTAAACCAGGCATAGAGGCATACATATGTTATTATAGTAGGTTTTAGGAATTATGGTTTCTGGTCGATCATGGCGATCAATAAATTTTGAGTGATAATACTTTTAGCTTTTCAATTATGATCAATCTCATTTTTAGTAAAAAATTATGTAAAAAAATGTTTTTCAATTGCATTAAAACGTAATTTATTTATTTAATATTTTTCTTTTTTTGCCATTCTTATACGTGTTTTTAACAATCACTAGGAGAAAAATCCCATTTATCCTTCTCTTTCCTCGAACTTGTAATTCTGAATTTTGTTACATAGTGTTAAAAAAATACAGGGTATCTGCTACATTTTAGATTTTCAAATTCATAACTTTTCATGACTAATTCCACGAATTTTTCAAGACTTACCGAGGTTACTATTTTCTCCAACAAAAATACAACAGTAAATTTAAAAAAGCATTATACCATTAATTGAAATGATAGGTATAACCAAAATTGCTATACTCTGCATCTTCATATTAATAGATTTTAAATTTAAAAAACAGAGTAAAGAAAGAGTTGAAGCAATAAAATAGCTAAAAAAAATACAGAAGCAAATAATAATTTTCTTTTTTTCTGCAGAATTATATTTTAAAGATACTTTTCTTGTTCATCAGAAAGGAAAGAAACTCCTAGTTTTTTTTCTGTACTCATTTCCTATAAAAAAATTCGTCAATGACTGTCTTGCTTCAGCTAGAATTTGATATTGATAAAATAAAAAAAAATAAACAATAACAAAAATTCTGAAATCACAGAAGTTTAAAAGATAATGCCCTCTAGAAGTGATGCTTTTTCTTTCATTTTTTGAAAGAACACCATAATTTTTAAAGAACATGATAAAAACATTTTATATTTTAATAAAATATGACTGTGAGTGGGGATTTTATAACAAATTCAGATGTTCAGAACACAATGATATTTGGGGGTTAAATTCCATTTTAAAAATTAGATTTTTCAGCAATCCATGTTTTTTTTACAAACAAAAATAGTTAAAATCATGACAAAATACAGAAATTTATGGTTTTCCATGATGACTCTCCAGGTACCCTGAAAATAGGAATTTGAGAAGTCGCGCTGAAATCCATAAAAATAACTGCACAATTGCGATCAAAAAACCATATAGGTTTATAATTTCCCCATTTTTATTTATGTAATTCTTCAATTTAAAATAAATTATTTTAAATTGAAATTATTAAAACAATTTAAATATATTTTTTGATTTAATATTAAAAAATCACAATATGATAAAGACAAATGAAGAAAAACAGACTCCAAAAATATAAACTAAAATAAGTACGTATCTTTACAATCAATTTACAAAAGATTGTAAAGTATGTTTTAGTACAAACAGTTTGAAGAATAAAGAATAAAATAACTATTTTATTACTACTTAATTTAACATAATAGAGCTTTAAATTTAACAATATTCTTATTGACATATTGCTGCATTATATAAATAAGAAAAAAATATACTTTAGATTAGATTAAAAAATAATATTAAAAATGTAATTTGAAAATTACAATAAGGAATATAAGCATACTGGATAAGTACAATACCGATTTATTTACACTGGTGATGGAAAACACCTAATCCCCATTGATACTTTCTACTGTAGCAAAAGTAGTGTGTTTAACAAGTAGATAAAAATAAACTTTGGGAAGCTTAAATTCTTTCAATAATTACATTACATAAATAATTTTAAAAACTACAAGAACATGGAATGTCTATTTTATTTTAAACATTTTTTAGAGACATTGACTTAATCTTAAATTTGTTCACTTTATTTTACATCAGGTACGGCAAATTCCGTCCACAGTGATGAGAAAAACCACTTTTAAAGAAATAGATTTCTTTCATCCCAATTGGAAGAAACTCTTTCCCAATCAGAAATATTACATATTTAAAGAGTTTTTTTTCTAAACAGTTTATAACTGCAATCTAGTTTAAATAATAATATTAATTTTTGAGGTTTTAATAACCTATCATTTTATACATAGGTAAAAAACAAACAGCAGAAAAAATTCTGAACGTTTTTATGACTTTCTAATGAAATTAAGGGTAGCTAGTTTATCATTACTATTTAATTTTAAAGAATATATTAAACTCTAATTTTATATTTAAAGACCTATCAAAATAAAATAATTGAATTTTATAATTACTACTAAATCAATAAATCACATACTGAACATAGATACAATTAAAAACCCATATTGAAATCTCAATTGCAAATAGTTTATTTTTAAGATTAAATAATGTTAATTATGAATACTCAAACCTAATGATGAACTTCCCGTTACTATAAAAATTTGTTTTAGTTATAATACCTATTCTTGAGCAATTGTATTAGTAATTTTTATTTTATTTCGTTTTGTCCAGTTTCTTCCTGTCCTGTAAGAATAAGTTTCTTCTGAAAAAAATGTAACCATTTAACACAGATGATTTTGTGGCAAATCATTTCTATGTAAAAATTTAAAAATTGTTGATTAATGTTTATTTGAAACTGTACAAATTCCCATAAGCAATAAATCTCACAATTATAAAGTACGTAAGAAGAAATTTTTTTTATTTATTATGTTACAATCAAACTGGAAGTATTTATACGAACAATAGAAAATTTTATTATATAACTTTCTTTAAAATTTTTATTTTCAAGAGAACAATTTTAGTTTGAAAGAATACGTATTTTGAAAAATTATAATTCAATAATTAATTGAAATTTTAAAAAAATTAACTTTATAATTTTGTTTTATCCCAATGGTATTAATGAAACATTTTTAATACATTCTCTTCTAGGAGCAGGGATAAAATATTATGTTAGCTTTGTTTTTTTACATTAATATTTGTTAGCTTTGTTCTTATTGTTCATGACATTTTTTTTTTAAGATTTAGATTTATTTTTTTGTGAATATAAAGCTATTACCAGTTAATGAAATTTGCCGGACAGCTTAATACTGCTGAAGTATTTAATGATTTTTATATTAATTGATTCACACTAATAGCATTCCCTTCATCCTATAAGAACTACATATATATAATTTTACTTAAAATACCACAATCAACAGACCTGAGATTAACATTAAATTCAACTTCAACAATCTATATTCAGTTTGTTTTCACTATTAATCAGTATTACTGCTATATACATACACTAAGATTATGTAAAAAAGGTCATATAATTAAAATTAAATAAGTAAATAATTGATTTAAAGAAAGGAAAGACTTTAGTCAATACCCCCCCCCCCCCGAAAAAAAAAAGTTTTAATTAGGCAAAGTGGAAAACAGACCCTGAAAATTTTTAAAAACAAAACCAGTTTTTTTTGGGGGGGGGGTTAAAAACCCTGATACAAAACGCTTTTGATCTTACTTTTTTTTAAAAAAATACTATTTTTATATTATTAATTTTATTATTTGTATTACTAAAATCTATCACCTATTGTAAGATTTTATTTTTTGATAAGATTTATGTCATCCCTATTTTTCTCCCAAAGAAAATTTCATAGATATTTTAGCAGTTTCTTAAAAATCTGGTTTTTATTTCCTTAGTTTATGTTTCATTTATTTTGAAACAATGTAAGAAATAACTTGTAAAATAACTATTAACTTGCATTACAATAAACTGAATTGCAATTACATGTTTATAATAAAATGAACTGCTTTAATATTGGATGACAATGCTTTTTTAAAGAGTATTTTATATTTCTTTCGCATAGTTGGGAGAGATCTAATTCTTCAAAGGCAGAATATTTAATTGTTTTTTCTACTGGGGAAGAAACTTGTCCTATTTAGTTTTTAAGTGACATTTTTGATAATTTATATACAATTAACTTTACAAAATATGGTACAATAGGAAGCTCTTTACTAAACTTATTTTCTCATAAAATGACTTATTTAAAGAGGTCACAGAAATTTTTTTTATTCAATATACATATAGGGTTGCCACAGGCAACTAAAATACGACTATTTGCAACTATTTTTGATCTGAGTCAACTTTTTCACCTGAAAAAGCTAAAAAAAGCAACTATTTTCAGGAGAAGGAGACTTTTCTGTGCTCCAAGTGATGTTTTTAATTGCATAAATTGGGTTGACAACCTAGGGCCCAAGGTAACTTCTTTATTCTACTAAGTTTTTTATTTATGATGCATTAGTAACCTATGATCACTTCATTATATTTTTCTGGAAAGTTTTTTCTTAAATTATTTATTATAACATTGTTTAGCAATTACTTTAATTTTTTAACTGCACATTATGTTTTTCTAGTTGCTGATCCTGTATTTTAATGCAGAAAACCCTTCATATTTACTTCTGGAAAATACAAAACTATTTGATGATTAAATGTATTTTATTTTCAGTTATGTTTATTATGTTGCAATGAAGCAATTTAGTTAAAGTGAATTGTATTTTTTTAAAATTTATGTAATAAAAAGTGATGTATTAATTTAGTTATTTCTTTGAATGTGATTTTGATACATAATAGTAGGAGTTATTAAAATTTCTTTTAAACAGAGCATTGCATCTAAACCTAACATCTGTTGTCAGTAAAAAGAAAAAAATTATTGCAAAAAAGGAGAGAA
Source organism: Parasteatoda tepidariorum (assembly GCF_982258835.1). Lineage (NCBI taxonomy): Eukaryota > Metazoa > Arthropoda > Arachnida > Araneae > Theridiidae > Parasteatoda > Parasteatoda tepidariorum. The sequence continues at coordinate 127,033,406 of NC_141755.1, forward strand.
AAATAATAAAAATAATATAAGAAAAAAATTATTTTATTTAATTTTGATAATTTATTATAAATATTTCATATATTTTTAACAATTAATTATACAAATTTCATAGGATTGTTAAAACAAAAAGTATCTTGAATAAATTACTGATAATTAAATAATTACAGACACATAACTGATTTTAAGACTCCAAGTTCTTTATTTTCTTTTGAAAATAAACCTATTCTTTCTTTGGGCATATATATATAAAGCTAAATACTTTTTGAAAAAACAAATGTCAAACTGAGCAGTCTTTTGTATATCAATAAAAAATTTTCATTAATACTTAGACTAATTGAAGTGGATGAACCAAGTTCTTGTAGTCAAATTTTTTTTTATTAAAGTATTTCTTTTCAAATAAATTATAACTATATCTATAAGTACTTAACAAGATAAAAAATTCTTTCTATCTCAACAATTTACTTCGATTATTACTTATATGCCAAAATTAGGAATTTAATTAGTACTTAACAAGATTAAGATTTGATTTGTCTGCTATATATCGAAGAATAAATTAATTTAGACCAAGATTCATAAAAAATTTTTAAAATTACTCTTGGAAGAAAGTCTTTTTTCATTATTGATATAGATAAACCACATGCTTTTATAAGTTTTAAATTTGTGTTTAAACAAATATAAAACTAAATGTATATAATTTAAACATTATTTTCACCAACATATAGAAAATTGAAAAATTTTACCACTAAAAATATTTTTTAACATATGTGAAGGAAAAAAAACTTACTTTAACAAACATATCTGCATCCATAAGACCAAACTCTAAAATCTCACGTGTGAGAACACCCATAATGCAATAACATTCATCTCCACTCTCAACAGCCATGATTTTACTGCAGATTCAATATAAATAAAAATTAATATGATAAAATAAAACACGAAAAAATAAATTTCTTTGTTGGAAAACAAAAATAATTAAAACAAAGATTTCAGTATTATGTGTAAGTATCAGTACATGGATAAAGAAAAAAGGCATATTATATTAAAGTTAAACTTCTTAAATTTTATAAGCTGATTATATTTTGGACAGAAAAGGATTAAGAGTAAAAGGATTAAAGTCTGTAAAATTAAAGTAGCTGTATTAGAGCAGTGCTCCTGAAAGAAAAGAAAAAATAGCTAACCTGGTTGCAGTTGGCAGTTATTGTTGCTGGTTATTTCTAGAAAATTAATATGAAAACATTTATTATTTTTAAATTTAAACTGTACACCACTTTTTTACCTTTTTATATTAGAAACAGTCATAGATGTTTTAACTTTAAATCTTGGTGGAACTAACCCGCACTTGGTGTAAATAAAAACAATAAGTAGAGAAGGAGATTCAACGAGATTTATAAACAGTCTGATATTATTAAATATGTGAAATAAATAGAATGGATTGGATGGCCCACGTGATTCGAAGGAGTGATGACAATACAATTAGAAAGATATTACTTTTTAGATTCAATGGATCAAGAAAGCGGGGTTGATTTGGAGGAGTCTGATTTTCTTGGAATTAATTAAAAGAATCGAAGATAAATCAGAAATCGTTATGGAGAAATCTTCAGAGAAAGGCATTGGCCTACATTGAGCTGTCTGAACAACTATGATGATGATGGAACTAGCCTGCATTAGCGTTACAAGGAGAGAAATCCAAGATAACCTCCCACGGCAAGGGAATTTAACACTGATATTTTGCATAAGAATAGTGGTTTAAGTATAGATGTGGGTTGAGTAAATATCCAGTGGTTAGTTTTTTTTTAATTTTAAAAAAAGGTAATTATCCAGGTATTTACCATTGCCTCAGGTAAATAACCCAAAAACATATCTGGACTTTTACCACTTTTTGGTCTTTTTAAAGCATATAACCAGAATTTGTTTTGCTTATAATCCTGAAAATAATATATTAATTTTATCTTTATTTTCAAAAACAAACTTTTAACTATACATATCTGTTTCTAAAGAAATATTTCAAAAAAACTGTAAATATAGAGGAACATGATAAGTTGTTACAATAAAAAATTAATGTAAAAAGGTTCGCAATGAGTGATGTAATAAAATGGATATCATATTAAACTATTTAAGTTCACATTTGCAATTTTTTAAAGAAACACATAATTTTTTTCAATGCAATGGGATAAACTGGATTAAATAGAAGAAATCCTGAATGAACACAGAGAGTACGATTAAAGTTTTTGGAAACTAAGTTCTTAAAAAGGTTTTAATTTATACTGAGCTTGTAAATTTAATATTGGTTATAAAACTAAAACTACAAATTTCATACCTAAATTTGAAGAGAAATTTATCCATAAAACAATTTAATTTAAACTAAATTTGTCTGGTTTAAAAATATATAAATAAATGTAATTAGTTCAAAATCCTTTGATCTTTGGTTTATTTTTTTCTGTATCTGTTGTTTAGGATTTTCAGAATCTGCATTGTTTGATTAAAAATAATTTTGTTTTTAAAAATTAGACATATTTGTGACATTTCAAAATTTAATCATTATCAAAATAAATATTGAAGTATGCAATTTTTTTATATTAATGAGTTATTTTTCAAGCTTAAAATACAAAACAATTTATACAAAGGAACAAAATGTAGTCTTATTTACTGTATTCTATAAGAAATATTCATTATTAATAAAGCTCCTGAATGTTGTTCTATGTCTTTAATTAAATTAACAATATTAAATTTTGATTAAATATGTCTTTAAATTAAAATATCTTGTGATTTGTATTAAAAATACATCGTGTGATTAGTAATATGAAACATTTTATAAGTTTTTAGTGATAAATTTTGTCAATACAAAAACTAATTTAAGAATAAAAAGTGAACATGTACATCAACTGCTCTTAATACAGTTTAATATATAAAATTTTAGTCATCTAATGTTTATTCACATAATAAAATTAAGAAAGATAAACTTTATAAATTCTAAATCCATCAAGTATTACTCTACACTTATACCAATCAGGAGTAAAAGATATTTAATGCCAATAAAATTTATAATAATTAATTATTATTTATTTCTAAACTTATGCTAGGTTTATTTTCACTTTTTATGTCCAAATCAGACTGATGCCTATAGCATTTAATTTATGAAAAAAAATTTTTTTTTAATTGAAAACAATAAATGATGTGTATTTAATTAAAAAATATTAAATAAATACAATTTTAATAAAGCAGGGTTTGTTTTTTTGCAAACTTTTAGAAGATTTTCTATCTTATTTGTTAATTCATTAGCAATTATGCTGTAAAACTCAACAAATTTTTCAGCTACATAAGACATAATTATTATTTAGAAAGATAGCATCACTTCATAACTAATTATGGATCAATCAATAAATTATGCATTATTCATATTCAGGATAAGTATTGTATGATAAATTTATTAAAGTACATTACTTAACACTTGAATAAATTTTCGCACTTCAAAAACATATTTGTGGCAAAACTTTCCTTTAGATTTTACTTTTAAAATCACAAATTCTGAGAATTAAGATTAGAAATGTGAATTTTATGAGTATTAAACCATAACTGCTTTCAAATAAAGAAAACTAAAAACAGCACAATTTTACTAATTAACATGTTAAATTGAATGAATTTTTCTTCGTAAATAATGAATTAACTTTTGAAAATGTAAGTAAATCTTAAATATGCTTTACATAATTTTGTAAAAATCTTTAAAGAAACAGATAATCATTGAATTTGCAATAAAATTGATAAATACCCATTTATTTATAAATTTTGGGTATTTACCTTGAGTTAGAAAAACCCAGGTAATTTACATCTACAGGTTTGAATGAGCTGTGCGCAGAATTCCAGCCACTGCTGAAGTTTACAACTGGGTTACCTAATTGTGAGATAAGCACTCCACTCTCTGAGCCACCGTGACTTTTTATTAACTTTTTTAAATTTGTGTATAAGTGACATAATTTTTGGTCTTTTAACAATATTTTAGCCTTATTTGTATACAATACAAAATTAACATAACCTTTATTTGTATTATCAGATTAAGTTTTACAAATTTTTACAGAGGCAATGTAATTTTTCTTATACATTTGTCAAACGAATAAATGAAACTTAACTTGTAACAGTTTCTTATGATGCTTAAAAGCAGAGATGTAGTATAAATATTTGGGTAAATAGCGGATCATCCAAAATTACCCTCAAAAACTTTTTAGCGACAGTAGGTGTCCCGAACAGGTAACGATAAGGAAATATTACCTAATGTAATGCGAAAAAAAAACCATTCATTAAAACAATTAAGATCTCCAATAATTACATATGAAATCAACATTAAGAAAATTTCTCTCTCCCCCACCCAAAAAAGAACACACCTGCATGACATCGAAACTTTCTTATTATTTGAGCTGTTCTAACGTCCCAATAAAAAATGCTTTTTGTCCATTCCACCGGATGCTATATGTGAGCTATTTGTTGAAGATTAAGCATCTACGACATTATATCCATGCCCCATATAAGTCTTCAAGATCGACGATTGCCAAGGAATCTAATGTCCCCATAATTTCATTGATTTATCAGATCCACCGGTCATCAATAGTTTCCATCAACTAAAAGTAAATAAAAGGGTTTAGCAACAAAAACAAAGTGCTTTACAATATAATTAGTTTACAAAACATACAATAAAAGCGGATTGTGCGAACAGCGCCTATTTTACAACAGAATTGATATCTTAAAATATTAGGACGTCCCATTGCTAGAGAAATATATAAATGGAAAAAAAGTTTTTAGTTTGAAAAAGTTTCTAGCTAACCAACTTTCAAACTTCCAGCAGAGAATTGATTATGATGGGTCTGCATCCCCACTGGTTGTGGTGGGGAAAAAATATAACATTAATGTATAGCTTACATAGTACTACAGTTAAAATCTCTGCAATGTGTTAAAAAGCCATAAGCTCATAATTTTGCAGCATAAAGCTAAAAAACTGTTAAGTATAAGCAAGTTCGAATTTTACTAAACTTACTTTAAGCCGTAGTTATGTAATTGAGCTCACAAGCATGCAAAAAATAAGTGAAACAAACACCAGTAAAGTGTTGCATACATTGCAAAAGCGAAATCTTAAAACTACTTTGATTATAAGACTACTTTATTATGGACTTCACAAAAGTCGAAACACGAAGATTTGTTTCAGGGCGGAAAGGATCATTCTGAACATGGGTCGAAGAATTCTTGCCGACAAATGTTGTAAGACTAAGCATTGTACAACTCGTCTGCTTCCTTTTCTCTGAAATTATAACTATTAATTTCTCTTTGTATGTCAATGTTATAAGTTGATTTATAACAGAGCAAATCTTGAACTCCTGTCTATTCTTGATCTGGAGTATATTTTAGAATTTTTAAGCTTTATTCTTGTGAAAAATGAAATCTTGTAGTTAATTTTATGTTTAGTAATTTTTGATCCAAATGGAGTAATGTAAAATATCTAAGAATTATATTGAAATACAGTGGAGCATCGTTTATACGACGATCACTTATACGATGCTTACATTTATACGACGTTTTAGTGTGGTCTCAAATCATTCCTATTCATTTTAATGTAGAAATATATCGTTTATACGGCGCATAGAATCGGTTATACGTCGATTTTTAGATTTTGTTCACGTTTATTTAATTTTTTATTTTTTCTTGTGTATTTTAAAAAAGGGCGGAATTTGCCAACATGAATGATACAGAAAAGGGTGCTAACAAGAATGCTTGGATGACGACCGTAATTTTTACTAGATGACTGAAAAAACTAGACAATGTTATGAAGAGGCAAAAACGAAACATTTTGCTATTCATCGACCAATGTCCAGCTCACCCATCGATACTAATTATTTTGGAAAATGTAAAAGCTCTCTTTTTTCCTGCAAATTGCACAAGCGCGCTTCAGCCATTAGATTTGGCCGTGATTAGAAATCTAAAATTGCATCATAGAAAGCAGTAAGTTCAATTTGCTATTCAAAGCATTGTAGAGACTAATAGCAAGAAAATATAATTAAAGGTAACATACATTCAAATTGCTCACTGCAATTTTTCTTCTTTGGTTATTTGTTTGTTTTGCTTTGTCTAATTTAGAAATTTATGTAAATCAACACGTTAAACATTAAAATTAACTGAAAACAGAGTTAGTTAAAGTTTTAGAAGTAAAAATCGATTATACGACGTTTTTCGGTGATCCCTTCGGCGTCGTAGAAACGATGCTCCACTGTATCAAATTTGTTTTAATATCAATAGTACTTGAAACTATGGTTACAGCTTTCAGGGGCCTAACTAGGTTTTTCTCTGAGGTACCTATTTTGTGAAAATGTTGACATAATTTGTGAAAATTAAGAATTATTTTAAAAAATTAACACAAAAATGTGGTAAAAATATGGTTTATTATTTCTTACGGGACAAAATATAAAATTTGAAGAAAAAGTATTATAAGACTACCTATTCTCCTAAAATTTAATTTGTGAAGATACCGCTAAACGGTAGTAAATTTGACATGGACAGACCCCTGACTTTATTTTACTCTATTTATTTGTTTCTTACAGATCAAGCTTTTACCAATCCTTTGTTCGATTAGCTATATATTTCACAGTAGTAAAATGTGCTTGATTTTTTTTTCTTCTTTTACTGAGATATATTGTTTTAAATTTTAATAAAATTTTTTCTTTTGTTTAAAAAGATTTTCCAGCAATTGCTCATATTATTCCTCAGTGTTGTGGTTTCTCATTATCCCTTTATTTGCATAAAAAAATCAATATCACTTAATTTGGTTATTGTATTGTGGTAAAAAATAATTAAATTTGATGTTTGGTGAACTATTTTTTTTTAAGAAGAGCTTGCAATTCATAAAAAAAAAGTTTCTGAAGTACAAGTAAAGATTCAGAATGTAATTAATAAACAGAATAAATTTGCTCTCTTGTTGGGTAGATTTTCGTGCTGTAATCTGTGGCAGAATAATCGTCAAGTCTTGGGAACTTCCAGCAGTGGCCTGCGACAAACTTATAAAAACATCACAAAAGGGGATCAACTTGTAAAGTATGACTCGTAGCAATCCCTGGAACATCTACTTGTTTTTTGTTTTGTTTTTTAAATTGCTAGTTTCAAATCTATTTGTCACCTTGTCAATTGTAGTTAGCACAACAGATCATGATACAGAAATATCCACCTTTTGTTTTTATTGAAAAGACTTTTCCTTTCATTCAAATGCAGTAAAGCAAATTTTAAGTGGTGATATTTTTAATTAAATATATGTTGGGAAGAAAAGGGTAAGATCTGATAGTGGGGTTAGACCCGGTAGCTTGATTGTATTGAAATTCTGTTTTCTAATGAACAAACTCTGAGTTACACTTTATTAAGTAAGAAGAAGAACCTACCATTTTTTTTGTGTTGTTGATTAATTCAAGTTATCTTGGTAAATAAGTTTGTTTTATTTTGGACTTACATTGTTAGAATCTATTGAAAAATTTTATTTATTCAAATATATTTTCTGGTTTTTCATTCTCCAAAATTCTTTTTAATTTTTGAGTGTATACTAAGTCATGCACAGTAAATTATAAATAAACATCTCTCAGAGGCATAAGTAAGCAATTGCTTTTTCATCTGTTGCTACAAGAAAGAAAAATTAAAATTCAAACTTTTGCCAGTTAAAATAGTTTCCTCGAAAAAATAAAGGAAGATTCTGCCTGACTAAGGATTTCATAATTAATGTTATGAAAATACTAGAATTTTTTTCTTAGTTTAATCAAAAGCTTTCTTTTTATAATATTTATTTAATTTTTTGCATCAGAAATGGTGCCAAATCAAATTAACTAGTAGGTGAAGGTCCTATCAATTGGTTGTTGCTTAAGAAAAAAGTTACATGTTTTTTAAAATATTTTTTCACTTTATTTTTGTTTGCTATGTTGAATAGTTCTGATAATAGTAGTATGATAATAATAAAGAGCAATTATGATGCTACAGAAACAGAAATTCAAAAATAGAAACTGATTTTATTTTATGTAAAAAAGTTTTATTAAATGTTACTAAAAAATTATACATATTAAAAAGATTATTTCTTCTAGTTTAAGTTGTGATTTTTTTAAAAAGGAAATCCAAATGATTTAAATATGATTTTAGTAGCAATTTAGATCAAGCTGATTCAAATCGGTTTATTATTGTAACACATTGTTCAAAAATTGATGTACATTTTTGTTTAATATAGGAGTGTTTCCTTACTTTGAGTGGCCCACAAGGTGTCGGAGAGACTGCAACAGTCAAAGCTTATGTAAATCTCTTGATAGTATTAAGTTATTTGCTTGGTCAAATAAGCATCAAGAAAATGCTAAACACAAATAATGGTAAAATCTTTTTTTTCTTTCCTGAGTTTTGTATTTAAAAATATTTTATGTGCATAAAATTGTTAAAATATTAGGTATGCAATTTGTTCTGTGTTTCTCATGTTTAACTTGACTTCTTTATTTTTAAAAATCCACTATCAAATTAGATTTTAAAATAAATGATAAAAAAATCATTATTTGAAAGGCTTAATTTGATTTAAATTAGTTAATTTATTTTAAATTTACCAATTGAAAATCCAGTACAATTTATAAATATTTTTCAATAACAAAACTAAAGCTTCTGAATATTATGGTTAATGTTATCATACAATTATTAAAAACAAATCTCTAAATAAATAAAATTATAATTTTCTTTCAAGCTGAACAATATGCAGCTTAACGAAAATGTGAGCTTAATATAACATATTTTTATAATATTTTTAAATTTCAATGGTGTCCATTGAAACATTTGTTAATAGTTGGCAAGATTTTCTAGTTCTGAATAATTAAAAATTTTAAGTTCAATAAAAAGGTGTTAAAATGAATTATGGATTTCAGATATTACTTATTAAAATGATGTGTTATAAATACAAAATAATAAATTTGTTTTTCAATATTTTTTAACCATGTTAAACTTAATTTTAAAATTTATTTCAATTTAATTTCAAAGATTTATTTTCATGTTAAGTGAAAGAAATGTTGAATCAATCTTTTTATAGAATAATTTTCGGTTTTAAAAATGTAGAAAAGCTTAAGTTACTGACTTTATTTATTTAATTTAATGCAGGGAATTATCTTCCGCATAGCAGTAGCCTTTTTAAAAACTTGTGATCTCAGTAAAACTTTTAATTCATTCTTTCAAACAAAAAAGGTAAGAAGAAAGAAAAATGAAATTAATATATTGCTGTACATTTTATTTTAATTGTGTTAATCTATGTCATAAGAGTATTGCAAATACATAGCTGCCAACTCTACTGGATTTTCCAGTAGACTACTGGATTTTGCCAGTTTCTCCTGGTCTACTGGTTTATTTGAAATTCTCCTGGTTTTTGTACAATTTAGAAAATTCCAAAAATTGAGTAAGTTTCCTTAAAAAATCCCTTTTGAAATTAATTTTTTGTGCAGATTATTGCTTGAATAATTAAAAAGTATTACTAATACATAATGAAGTGAATTTCATTTATAGAAATCAGTCCAAAACTTTTTTTGTTCTAAAATGTTCAGTTTATTTTTACTCACAGTAATCTTTTTAAATTACTTTTAAATAATCTTTGAACTATGTTTGGTGAATTAAATGCCTATTAATGTTCAAAATTATGAGTAAACGTAATACATAACATTTCAAGTATGTTTAATGCCAATCATAACTATAGAATATTGCAATTTTTCTACTTTGATGACTAAGAAAATCCCTAGAATTTCGTACTTCTAAAATATTTAGTACATTATGCAACAATTATCGTGAAATTTATATTATTTCGTAAAATCTACTGGATTTTTTTCTCTCTATGTTGGCAGCTATGCAAATAAACATATGCATTTATTCACATTACAAAGACAAGAATTAAATTTCATAAACACATATAAAAATAATTTTTCACTGCAGCAAAGTCACTCAAAGAATAAAAATGTTGAGAAAACATTACTGTCTCTTTAATTGTTTAATAAATAATTAAAACAATTTCTTTTCATTTTGCAAAAGTTTTTTTTATTAATTCTTTAACTTAAGTGAAACCGTCTAGTTTGATGCTATACGCTGAAATTATGTGGCTAAATTAAATTACATTAAGGAAAATTTAAGTATAAGCACATAGAACGTGGAGATGATGATGAGGAGCAGATATATTTCAATTGACTAAATTCTTGAAAGTGTTGATTCGTTTTCGGCGATATCGGATGCTTAACCTGAGACTTTTCTTCCTATTTTAATTAATGAATTTTTTTCTTTAGAAATGTATCATGAAGTAATTTTATTATTTTAGAATTCTTCTTTGCAAGCACTGACAAATAGTGTGCATAAATAATTACAGTAACCATATTTTATAAATACTATATAGCAGAAAAAGGAATTAAAAATTATAAATTTAAAAATAATTTCTAACTATAGCAAAATTCCTATTTACTCAAAGAATAATATTGAGAATAAATATAAGTCTTAATGTATATTTAATATATAGAAAAAAAAAGAAGAAAAAACGCACTGCATTAGTAAATATTTACTTAAAGAAAATACTTCAACTCTAGTTCAGAAAAAAAGAGCTGAAATGTATTACATTACCTTTTGATTTTTGAACATTAGTGCATAGATTGAAACGATGGTCGATAGAAATATTTTAATGAACTAGATTTATGAAAACACTGATTTTTTTCATGCAATACCAAATTATAAAATCATCCACACTATATCTAAATGTATACTACCTCTATCCAATGTGCAACTGATTTTAATTAAGTAATTAAGCTGCAATGGAGCATTATTTTAACTGAAGAAATGAAATTAAACAAAATTTTCTATGAATTTTAACACCACTGATTTTAGAGAATAGGAGAAGTTGATTCTCTGTAAAGAGCTGAATAACCATTTCTTCAGTTATTTTAGTGATAAACAAACAGTTTGAAGTTTTGAAATCCTTCTTCCATTTTGCACACACTGTCAACACCATAAATTTAATTCTTAGAATTTTTACTAATAATGTACAAAGAATTTTCGAACGATATAAGTGATATCAAAATTAAAAGAGCATTAAAATATCCTTAGCGGATGGAGGAGGCATGTTTCTATTCAGCAAATGTGACGTCATAACCAATCAAGGATTGTTTTTGATTGCATCATTTACGGAGATCTTTTTGAAAAATTAATAATATTTAATAATTAAACAAATAAGCATTTGAGGAAAAAACAATTATATTTTCGGATTCAGGAGAGAATTTCCAATTAGTTAGAACTGAAAATAATATACTGTAATTGTCCATTATGTATTTATTCAAACTAGGATTCTTATATAAAAATTTTATATATTTGCCTGTATATGACTTGGTTAACATCTTTTATACCTTTAAAAAATTAAATAGTATTTCTTTTCTACATTTTGTATAAATGTTAAATATATTTTAAAATCTCTCTTCTAGGTATGTTCTGCTTTGGAGATCAGATAACCACTAGGGAAACTCAAGCTCAGTCCTTATGTCTATTTCTCTTACAATCTTCGAAATATTTTTGCATTCAAATGGTAAAAGAATGATACTTATTGAGTTGAGACTTTTTTTATTTCAATTATTTAATTATCAAACAATGACATTTAAAAGAGTGGGAACTGGGAATTTTTTTTAAAATTAAATTTCTGTATTAGTTTTTTTTAAAAATGCTTTTTAATATCTCAGCCTTTTGTTGGGACTTTTTTTATTATAAGGAAATTAATTTTTCTATGGATTGCTGTCTTTTCTTTCAAGATGCTTCATAGTGATCTGGTGTACTTCTTAAAAAATTTATTTAGAGAATGATGAAGATAATTTAATTCATTTACTGTTTTATGTAAAATGATAAAATATTGTTAAACGCAAATAAGAGTTAAATTTTTTAGTAAGTTAATTGCCCATTCAAAATATTTCCTTGAATATAGACTATTATTATTATTTTCAATTACCTCTTCTTTTTTTTTACTTCTTATAATAAAAATAGTAACTAAATGTTAATTGTTTTAAAATAAATCATTTTTTTTTCTTCGCACTTTTTGTCACTTTTTTTCCCCTTTAAAGCACAATTCTACGAAATGTATTACGTTGGAGCAAGGAACACAAATAATTGTTCGTGGGTGCAAGAACACGCATTTTTTTTTTCACCTTCAAGTTTGACTTAAAACTGTTTTAAACTTTACTTATCAGTGAGATTGTAATAATAATTTAAAAATTGAAGGTAAGGTGACCTCCCTTTTTCCTGAAGTTGCAATACACCATAAAAGATTATCATTAGTGTCCACTCGAATGGTACGGAAGTTTCTAAAATTGTAACGAAAAATTAAAAGAAAAAGTATGATTGAAAAATTTAAAGAATTCACCTATGACTGGTTGACCAAAAGTGGCTTATAGCGTTTTCAATTTAGCCCCTGAACTGTCTTAAATAAAATATACTAAGAAAATAAACATACCAGAAAAAATATTTTCCAGCTGTACTCATCATTTACTTATATATTTTATAATTTTTCTCACATTATTGGATTGCAGCAATTTTGTTTTCAAAGTCTTGTTTATTATGATAGAAATGATTTCAAAAGTTGAAAAACATATAAAAATAATTATAAGTGAGATCATCACATTCATCTCATACTGATTATTAATAATTTTCAATTTTTGATTAACAGTTTGAAGCAAATGAAAATTTTAATTTCCTGTTTTTTTTTCTTTTTTTCCTACTTTTGCACTCCTATGAATTTGTTATAATTGTTTCTTTATCTACAATTCAAAAAAGGTTTTTCATCCATAGTACTTGAAAATTTATTTCTTTTAAAGTAAATTTTTCTTATAAATGTTATCGATGGTCGCTTGTAACAAGCAGTTATATAAAACAGTTTATTGTGTAAGCATTTTTATATTGTTCTTACTCAAAAAAGTATCAAGTTTAATACTTTTCTTCTAATAAAAATACTTTGATCTCTTAATTAATTCATTTGTATTGAAAAACAAGTTCAATAATAAGTTTTAAGTAAGTTCAATTGTAAGAATATATTTTTTTAGAAATCTCATAACTTTGAATTTTGACATGCAAATTTTTTCCAGCATTCCTTCCTTTTTTTATTTTTATTTATTTTTAAATATAAAAATATTTCTGAACAGTTTTTTTTATAAGTTGATTTATTTAAAGTTGATATTTTTCTAGTTGATTTATTTAAAGCTTATGTAAAAAAGTGTTTGCTTGGAAACTATTGAGTTCCTAATTAAATCATGTTCATAGTTTAATAATATGTTTCAGTTAAATATTATTGTGCATTGTTAATTTTATTTATATATTTTTCTCTTTCAATTGTGCGCCAAATACTTTTTAATTTTTTTTTTCCTCCATCAGGAGTTTCCAAATGTGAATAAGAGATCCAATCCTGCTTCATTGCATTCTAAGGTATGTTTGTTTTTTATGCATTTGTTTTTACTTTATATTGAAAAATTCATGAATAAAATATTTTTCTTTGGAATTTTATTTAGTTCTTCGAACAACTTTGTCTCCCTAACTCAGAATAATTTTGACAATTTCTTTTCACTGCCAACTATATTTAGCCCATTTTTACTGCTGCTTCCTTGTTACATAACAAAAACTTTAACAAATATTGGAACCCTACTAAACTCAAAATTAACTTATTATTCGGATACTAGGTTGATATTATTTAAATCACTTGATTTAAGTCATGTTTTAAATTAACTATAGATATATTTTTTAATGAAAATCACTGTTTTAAACTAAATGATTTTTTAAATAAGTTATTAAGTCAAAATATTTTGTAATTATAATCTTTAAGGTGTGATTTTTTAGTCTGATTTTATTGATAATAAAGGTTTTATCCAAAAAATATAAATTATTATGTTTCTAAATGGACAAGTAAATAAATTAAACTAGAGACTAATTTTTCTTTTGCTGTATGTAAAACAATTAGCTAGGAATTTAACATATTTTAATAATACCCATTTAATTTAATGTTTATTTAAATACTTTAAGTGTTCTTAAAACAAATTAAATATGTCATTAGCATTGAACAATATTAATGAAAGACAGCACATAAAAATCTTCAATAATTTTTTTTTCTTTAATGTGTTCTGATTTAAGCTGTTTTACTCTTCACTGGGTATCTAACTGTTCAATTGCCTTCCTGTAATTAAAATTTTAGATGTTTAGCTTGTAATAATGAAAAAAAAATTTTTTTTTAAAAATATTTTAGTTAGAAATATTAACAATTTTATCTTTATTATTGAAATTGTACTTTTAAGTCATGATATATTGTTAATGTATTTTATTAGATAATTTGGCTAGTATATATAAAAAAATTTGATTTATATAAAAAAATTTCAATTTAAATGAAAATTCGTCTTTAAAAAAAGTTTTGCCAGCTCCTTTAGGTAACATCAAGTAATATACATTTACTTAATAAAAAATACGGAAGATATCTAAGATTTTTTTTCAACCCGGCAAACATTTTGTTACCACTCGGCCACAAGTTTTTATAAAACTAAAGCATTGTATACAATTTAAAGAATGGCAGCTCTGTATTTTTTTTTTTAATAACGGCAGGCACTGAACTTTTGTTCTTCGCCTTAGAAGATGCCGGAAGTGTTGCTCATTTATCGTTACCCAGTGGGCACCTGTGAACCAAAGTCACAGAGGCGAGCAACATTACCCACGCCACACTGACACAAAAACTCGTTCATAGGGTAGGCCATGTTCATACATTCACACATCAGAAGGCAACACAGATAGAGAGAAACATTCATGCCCAGAGCGGGATTCGAACCCGCAGCCATTGGCTTCACAGTCAGGCACGCTAACCACTCGGCCAGCTGGCCGGCGACAACTCTGTATCAAATATTTTACCCAGGGTCCAGTTTTGTTCCTCTTATGCCCATAATTTCATGAAAGTAAAAGAAATAAAAATCCCCTGAATATAAGTAAGTAAAAACTCAACTAAAAATATGGTATCGAGGCTATATTTTACCATAGCATTTCCATATTAATTTCATTAATAAACAATCATTCTTTTACAAAATAGTAACTCTTCATAACTACTTTACTGACTCAGGCTGACAAACAGCACTCAACTGCATTATTTAATACTAAAAACAACTTATATTCAAATTCTCTTTCTTAAATGTAATAATGCTAACAATAATACTTTCTCCAATCAAAAAGCATTTCTCAAAACTCCATCTAAAAACTAAACTTTAATGATTAAATCTCTTCAGAACATGTTACAAGCAATACAAAACATCGATGAAACCTTAATTGCATAAATAATATTCTTATTACCACCTTCATTATTTTTTCCCTGTTGCTCAATCACAAATCTGTCAAATTCATCACCACAATGCCAAATATCCACTTCTAATGCAGCCTTGCCTCTCTGAATATCTTCCTCTTCTCACCTTATCCTTCATTTCTTTTTTTCCATCTTTGCAAAATGCTTAAAATATCAGATCAGTCATCGCCAGATTTGGTAAGAATTAAAAATTTCTCAAAGAGAGCTGCAAAGCTAAAAAAAAAGCTGTTTTGAGTTAATTTAATTTTTTATGATGTTTTTTTTTATTCTATTCCAGATATTATTTTTAATCTTATTCTGGTTATCTATTAACCAAAAATTTAATTGTTTCCTTAACAATTCTTTGAATATATTTTTATAAGTGGATACATGAGAGGTTGTATGAATGGATCCGCCTTATAAACAGGTGTGACGTATGGGTGTGGCAGAAGTCGAATTCTTGGCTGTAGATGGCCCACTGAAAAACAAGAACAATTACATCACCGAGTGCCTTAATGGCACACAACAACATGGGATTTTTAAAAAAAATTACAATGAGAACTAATAAGAAGTGAATAATTCATTTGTTTTACCAGCATTAAATTTTTTTAATGCATATATGAGCCTTTAATTGCTCAAACTGTCAGTATTGTATCATGAAAATGATTTGTCATCTCCCACTGTTACATCTGATTTCCAATTGGTGCTAGTGTTACCATTTTCCCACGTGATGTCATCTTTTATGTCATACAATGCATTTGTTATGTGAGATTTGCTTAAGACAATGTATTATAGTCTAATTGTAAGCTTTTTCCCACTTAACAAGTACCCATTCTGATTTTTTGACTCACAAATTTTTGTGCCTTCTGCTTAGAGTAGAATATATAGGTACTTAACTATAAAATCAACACTCAAAATGGTGACCTGTCCTGCTTGGTCTAAATGAAATTGCACTTCTGAACAAGAAGTTGCTGCATCATAAATATATAGAATTACAGCAAATATTTACTCATAAATGTAGAACTTATTTTGACAAAAATATTATTATTCTATCTACTGTATGCTAAATTTTTAATTTAACTTTTAAGCATATGTTATTATGCTGATTATAATATATTTCTGCTGCATAACGTATGTTCAGAAAGCTCTTAAGTCTGAGCAAAAATAAAGTCAAGAAGAATGCATGATTTATCTCCAAAATAAGTACAACACTTTTTAAAAAGATTAAGTACAATTTTTAAACAAGAAAAATATGATTCATGAAAGAAATGTACTAATGTTATTAATGTATCGCACGCTGAAGACTTCGCATAAGAATGCGTTACACATTTTTAATTCTTAATAATGAAGAGTAACTGATATTCCACCATCCTTTTTACCATAGATTACGTCTAGGTTAAGAAATGATGGTACTTTCATGTAGAATTCAAGATGCTCTATGTTCATTGAGCATTAACCTCAAAAGAATAGGTGGACTTCCATGAAACTTTTGCTATCCATTGAATTTTTGCCTGTGAAAAAATTTTTGTTTTGAAAAAGATCAAAAATACTTAACTCCTGTTTTTGATGTGATTTTCTTACATAAAATTAAACAAAAATTTCAAGATATATTGGAATGAGCAATTCAATATTTATCAAAAGTAAGGTTAACTTTCATATTGGAAATATTCCTAAATGTTGCATATATATGAAAACATCTAATATTTTTATTGTATTTGAAAATATTATTCTTACTACTACTGAGCGCTTTCATGTTTTCCTTATTTTTAAACCAAATGTTTGAAAGAGCGAAAAATTTTAACACCTGTATTTGATGTAATTTTCATATAAAAAATTAATCAAATATTATATTGGAATCAACAGTTCAATTCAGATTTTCTAACACACATTAAAGTAACATTGTGTCTATGAAATCGATGTATTGGTCGCACTAATGACTGTATTTAATAATTATTGCCTTAATTCAATTACTGGTGTTTTCTAATCTTGTGTTGTATTGTTTTAGGAGGTGTTTGATAAGACATCTATTTCTGCAGAATCTTTAATTTTTTTTGAAAGAGAATTTCTTCCCTTTATTGAAGCTAACTTTGAATGTGCACTTAGGTTAAGTGATGCTGATTACGTGAGTCCTCTATGGATTGTATGTATAACTTTCTTTTTTGAAACTGCTAATAATATAATTAAAAATTTTGAGAAATAGTGATCAAAGCTCTTTTTCTTATGTATCTTTTAGTTCAAAAATTTTTGAGAGAGGGAACAATAACCCCCAAAATAATTCTCTTCTTAAAGCCAAACACTCTGTTTTTGTTTTGCTAAAATTTCAATCGAGTGCCCATTGGATTTTCCAAACTTTATTCTACCAAATGTTACTCAATTAGAAAGTAATGCAAGAATTTCAATACCCAAAAGTTCTATGATCGAGGAGTTTTTTCAATGTTGTATTTTCATTAAAGAAACCATTTCACAGAAACTTTCTCGTCAAATTCTTGTTTCTTAATCAATTTGTTTCCTGTTAAAAAATTTTTGCGACTGAAAGTCATGTGACATTTAATTTATTTGCACTACTCCACTCCCTAATTTTTGAATCACTTGTTTCAGTTAAAAAAAATTTCTGTGCTATTTAATTTAGTTAAGGAAAATCTCTGAGCAGCATAATAAGGAGTTTTTGAAGTCATGTATTCGTATATCTGAAGCTATGCATTACATTTTTCTTCCTTTTTGAAAAATTTCAAATTGGTCATTTAATTTAATTGTTATTGACAAAATGATTCAAAATGTTTTTGTATTTTTAACTTTATAAAATTCTCCAAAAATTTGTTGGTTATAACTTAATAATAATAGATTTTATATTGCACTCTTTTTCTAAAAGCTTTTGTACTCCCATTCAAAGAAATCTGTAAATTATTTTTTCTTAGCAAACAAACTAATCATAAATTTTTTTACAATTGCTAACAGCAATGTTTGTAAACCAATTGTTGCATTAATACTATTTTTCTCTTTTTTATTTTACCTTTTATAACATATTTTAAATTAGAAAAAAGTTTCTTTAATAAACTAACTATATATTAATTAATTTTACTGTTTTGTCGGTAAATATTTGATTTCTGATTCAAAATTCGAGTTGTATAGTTATCACAATATCGGAAGTTTGTAAATGTTGCTTGCATTCCAGAGATGATATTTCCAAAACTATTCCTATTACCCTAAAAAGCAGACAAAGACTAAAGAATGTATAGGAAACATATTACATGATGTATAAACATAAAATATAAATTTCTTTTTATTCATACGTGTTTAGTAGGAAGAAGGAAAATGAAATCTGGTGTTTTAGTTTTGCACTGTATAAGAGTCTAGTTGTTAAAACAAAAACAATTAACCATGCTAACCTAAAAACCCATGTGTTTAGTTAAGAATTCTTTAAATATTTTAAATTCAAATAAGAAAAGAAAAACAAATAGGTATAAAATTTAAAGAATTTTATCTATTTTTTTTCTCTATAGAGTATACAACAAAAAATTATACAATTTTGCATTTGTGACATTTATTTTTGTAAACTGAATCTCCTAAAATAATAATGCTAATTCAAGACAACATTATTTAAAAATTTGACTTGAGATATTGGTTTAAAGAAAATATGATATTAATGAATATTTCAGAAAGGATATTTAATAATAAAAATATATTCAGATGGAATATGGATTATTTTAAAAACAAAGCAAAAGTTTATTTTAAGGAAATCAATCATCAAAAAGTAACAAAAACTTTATCCCGCAAAAGTCATTGTACACTTTCAAAAAAATCTCCGCTTATTAGAAAATATTCTCATTTTCGTTAAATTAACATTTAATTGAGTTTCCTTTCATAATACCTACATTTCCTACAATAGCTTTCATAAGTTTGTAAATAAATGTAACTAGTTTTTTTTTCCTTGGCGAAATTCAAGCAGAATATTTTTTATTAAATTTTACAGAAACTTTTACAACACTCAATTGTGAATTTATGAATTTTTCCACAAATTTTGTAATTTTAATCTTTGATACGAAGTCCTTTTAAGCATTTTATCATATATTACAGTGCAATAGCACACAATAAACTAATTTAACAATATTCATTACTGATTCATTATGATGGCAAATAATCAACTTTCAAATTTGGTTTATTGTTTTACTACGGCCACGAGCCGTTTTTAAATGATAAAATAAAATGTTATGGAATTAGCAAGCAAGAGTTAAAATATAATTTTGCTATCATAAGTTTGGGAGAAAATTACAATTAAATAAGTGATAAATAATTAAGTAAGAAAATTAAAGCAATTGACGATAATTTGAATTCTAAAATCCGAAAACATTTAAGTGTACGATGACTTTCGTGGGGTAAAATTTTTGTTACAATTTGATTATTGATATCTTAACAATGAACTTTTGCTTTGATTTACTAAGTATTGAACTAATATATTACATACAGTTTTGCTAAGAATAGATTATACATCTTATTATCATGTACCCATTTTGAAATATTCATTTTAATTAATGAATTTTTATTTCCTATTTCAATAAAAGTTATAAAAAGTGAATGAACACTTTTGGGAGCCACTGTAACTATAAAAACTTATTGATATATAATCACCTGGAACGTTTTTCCTTTGCTTAATGAAAATATATTAAACAATACTTATCCAAGGTTTTATTGGTTATTCTGTTTTTGCCCTTTAATAGATACACTTTGAGCAAAAACTACTTAAAATAGCACATTAAAAACATTTTTATTCATTGAAAGCAATATAATCTACAAGCTAAACCTATTATTTTCTCCACATGTCATCATTTTTTAAGAATTAATGTTGTACCAAAACATTAAAAAATAAAATAAAAAAACAAAATCTTGCCAAATTGTTAAAATGAATTATATTTACAAGATAATATGTTAAAAAAGTAACATTTTGAGTAAAATATTTTATAATATCAATACTTTTCTAGTACACATCCTACACTTTATAAGAAGGAAAGAAAAATACAGACCTGGAAATATTAAGATTTTTACCTAGAATAATCAGGGAAATTCGAAATCTGATTAGAGTGGCCACCATGATATATATATATATATATAGATGGAATAAAGAATAATAGGAATAACTCAATTTAAATTATTATTTTTTATTTAATATTATTATATTCTTACTTTTATTTGTTAATTTTTGGCTTTTTTTTAAAAATTAATTTATAATTTTTTTGTTACCTCCTGACTAACCTTAAATAGCTTTTTGTTCAATAATCTGATTTCTCTGATCTAGGTGCTAATCTTAAAGATTCAAAAATTATGATTTCAAAAATGTTGATTAAGTAGCACTAACTATTGGTCAAGTTACTAAAAAAGTATTTTCTCTTAACTAGCAGACCTTACTTTTAATGATTTAGAGTTCTTGACCATCAAAATATGAACAAAAATTATAGAATTTGTTTCTTTAAATAAAAATTTAATGTATACAATTAATGTTCCTTATTCAATTTTAATAAGGTTTGAAAAAAAATAAAATTGTATGCTATACAAATTTTCACAGCATTTTATAAACTATGTATTTAAACTGTTCAAAATTTGAGCGAAAATGGTTGATTAATTTGAGTTATGACACATGAGAAAAAACCATATTTTTAGAAATCTATTATTTAAAAACTATTTGATCAATTTCGTTCAAATTTCGTATTGTGTCATTTAAAATTTGATAGTTTAAAATAATGCATTTTTTTGCCATAAAATTTTGAAAAAATTGACACGCAATTAATAAAATAACAAAAGGTTATTAAAAATTATTTTTTTACATAGAATTTGTTGAATAAAATAAATTTTAATTTATGTTCAGAAAGTTTTATATTTTTTTCTTTAAAGAATTCTGCTCACCTGGCTGAACTGTCAGGACCATAATTTCTGAATTGTGGCTACTCCAATGTTTTGATATACAAAATCCTAAATTTAAAAAAAAAAGAAAAAACAGAATACTTTATATAGAACAGAGTTTTATTTTTTTTTCTTCCTATTTCGGAATGAATTATGTTTATTGTGTTTGTTAGAAACTCTAATAAGAAATAAATCTTTTTACAAGGCCTAGGAGCCCACAATTAGCCATGCTAGTAGATTTCTCCTTCTCAGCTCGACTGTCTCCTGGTCAAAAGGACGATGCACGTCCAGTGTCTTCGAGACTGCGAGCTCGCAATCCCTCTGTGTCTTATCAATACCGAGCACAGGGATTTGTTTTGATTAGAAATGAATAAAATAGTCCTTAAGACTCCAAAAATTAGTAGTAGAAACTCTCATAAGATGCATCTATTTAAAGCACCCAAAATAATGAAATTCCAAAATATCAGAAATGTGTTTTAAATTGCTACAAAATAAACATTTCTTAATAATTGTGGTAAATACTTTTTTAGCTGATATTTTTTATAAATTTGTGAAATTTTTTCCAAATCATATTAAAAGAGAAATTGGTTGTAAAAGTTTAAAATAAAAAAACACAAAAGATCGGATATTGATTATTCTAAGTAGTTTAAAGTTATTGTTCTTCATACTTCTAAAGTTTAAAGCTGTTTCTTCAAACAAACTTCAAAAGTGCAAAACTGTGCTGTTCTATATTGTTCCTAACATTCAATCATACACTGTAATTAATTAACAACATTATGGTTCTTTTATATTATTTCAAGTTTTGAAAAATTATTTTATTTTAACTGGTCTTTTTTAGTGGCATAAAAACTCTGATTACATTAAAAATAGTCTCACCAAAATGCATCTTCATTTGAATCACTTTTTTGTATAATTGTAGTAAAAAAATAACGGATATAATCTCCTCTGACCAAGAACATATTAATGCATGACAGGGTTTGCCAAGAAGGCCCACTTTGAAAAAACCCGCCCAGGTTTTATTGGGTGGGTCCACCTTGAAAAAACCCACTTGGAACGATAAGTGGGTTTTTTCAACAAAAAAAAATTTTTTTTTTTTATTAAAACTTAATGATGCACATTTAATCCTATATAATTTATTGTGCAGAATTAATTTGTCAAATAGAGTTGCATGTTTTATATGATTAAGTTATTAATATTTGTAAAGTAAAGGAAACACTTGAATCTATAATTTTATAGTACTATTGAAAACTTTAAGTGGGTTTTTTCAAAGAAATATTTTAATGAAATTAAATCAAATAGAAATTTAAATAATATAGTCTGAAAAGATCAATTTTTCAAATTTAGTTGAATTCTTTATATATTAATAAATAGGTTATTATTATTAATTCCTATGTTTAAAAAATTGGAGGAAAATTTTTTATTTTTTTGAGTAAGTGATACATTAACAAATTTAAACAGTTTTATTTTTCTGGCTTCAAAAAATAAGCTAAAACTTTTTATAAGAGAACTTTTTAAAATTATTTATCTAAAAATGAAATCATTTTCCTAGGATTAATTATTTGAAAAAAATGGGACAAGTAACTGATAATTATACATAATTTTAATTTCACTTTCTATTAATCTTATTATAAAAACATGGAAGTCTGTTAAATATTTATTTCAGTTTTTTATTAAAGTCAGATGAAACTTTAGTTTTTACTGATTATAAATATTTACTGATTATAATTTTATAATAGGTAATATGTATATATATGTGTTTAATAAATATAGTAAATAAATGTGTGTGAAATAAAAAAGGATAATAAACTTGTTCCTTTTTTATTTCTGCATTTATCTTTTATAAAGTTGAGTTAAAAATTGTGAAACTTTATGTACTTAACAATAAAGAAGATTCAAATATGTATTAGTGATAATGCATTATTTAAGCATAATATAAAATACATATGACAAAATTAAAATAATTTTTTGGATTTATTTCTATTTTTAAGCTTATACTACACTTTTTAATAAAAATATTTACGCAGTAAGACTTAAAGCTTATGAGCACTAAATGAAAGAACCCAATTTGGGTTTTTCAAATAAAACCCAATTCCCCCCCGAGTTTTTTCAATAAAACCCAGGCGATTTGAGTTTTTTCTAATATACCCGGTTTTTTTCAAACCCTGCATGATCTTTCACAACAACTTTTTTGCCCCCCTTATTTTAAGAAAAAATATTTAACCATTAAAAGCTTTCAACTTATCTTGCTGGTTGGTAATTAATGTATTCATAAGAATGTATCAAATCTGAAGTTAATAGAAAGAGTGGCGAAACATGCCTGTGTGAATTCTTGACCAAGTATTACATAATGATCTCATTGCATTTTATAGTATTTTCTGACATTAATGTTTCTTTAAAGTTATCCTGGTCTTCTAATTTCCTATCTATATGCAGTAAACAGAATATAATAATTTCTGATTTGTCTGGTAGATTCTTTATCATAAATTTCTGTCAGTCAACAGTCTATTTGAGCGGGACTTTTTTTTCAAGAACCTCAAGCATTATTGAAAATTACTTAGTTGAAAATAGATTTTAAGAAAAAGAAATTCTACTGTTTACACCTTATGATCACAGTTAATAGAGCCACTTTTCATATACAGTCCTTAAAATTTAATTTATACTTTCAATAATTCCTAGTTTAGAATCTTTTATTCAACATTCTGGCTTGTTTTATGCCACATTCCTTAAAATGGCTGATTATCTTGTGATAGGCCAGACAATTGATTATTACTAAGTTAGATTTGGTCTGTAGAAAATTTGAGAAAAAAATAAAGTAAAAAATACACTTACATATATTTTTCTTGGAATTTTTTTTCTAGCGGAATTAATAAAAAAAATTTAAGTTTTTTTTTCTGTTGTCATAATTTAAATATAATAATAACAATGCAAGTTTATATATAACAATAATAAGTATTTTCTTTAATGTATGTTTTTATCCTCCTATTAGGTCATACCGATATGAATTCCCACTCTTGTATATCTGGTAAACTAATTAACCAAGGCGGTATACATGGAAGAATTTCAGCAACTGGAAGAGTAAGATTCTTAAAATGACCCTTTTTTTATAAATGTTTTTTATCAATCTGATACTATGTCAGTGTGCTATGTCTAACAGATCGCACATATTGTGGTAAGCATGATTCAGAAATAATACAGTAAAACCTCGCTACAACAATATTTTGGGAAACGAATAAATATATTGTTGTAGAGGGATGTTATATCGAGGGCCTTCATACTTTAGGGACACAATTAGATTTTTTTTTAGTTAAATGTTATGTATGTATTAACTGTAAATACGCTTATATATTATGTTAAAAAAAATTTGAAGATTGTTAATTATGGATAAAAATATTAAAAACAATTGAAATAAATCCAGAAAATAGGATCATAAGCATACCTGAAAGCCGTTTTCATTGAAAATCATCTGATATTTTTGTTTGTATATTAATTTTTTTGACTGTTAAGTCAACCAACAAAGTATGCATTCGTTCCAAAGCATGAAAAGGATTTTCGTTTGTGAATCGTGATCCACCCACCTTCTACAGAAAAAAAATTCTCTTTCAGGTGTTAATGTGATGCTTGCTGTCATTTGTGATTTATGATCAGCTTTTAACATAAAGGAAATTAAATCAGATCATCTGTGACTCCTTAAGGAGATGAGGGAGCCAATTCTAAGAATGGAACTTCTTGGGGTGGTCAGCAGTGAGTCTTCGTTTGTCAGAAAAGGTGGAAAAAATGGCAAAAGATGATGAAATGAGATTCTTTTACATTATTTGAAAACCAATAATAAATGGAGAAATATGGTTGAAATTTAGAAAAAAAATTTTTTTGCAGCAGTCTATTGCTTCAGAGAATATCGTAATATAGAGAGGAACATAACATTAATTCATATGCAAGTTTGTCGGGATCACGAAATATCAACGTAATAAATGGAGTTATTGTTCTATTGTCTATGTTCTATTATTAGGGAGCTATTGTTGGATATTGCAGTAGCGAGAGTTCATTGTATTAAAAAAAAACCTGGTCAATGAAAGAAAATTATATTTCTGAAAAAATGTTCATAGTGAAATTTAAAACTTTTATTAAAATGAAATGTCGAAAGCAATTTTTCCGAACAGAATCAAACCATTGCAAAGAAAATGAAACACACAAAAATAAATTTAAGCTAATAAGCTTAAGAATAAATATAATTATTAGGGCTGTGAATAAGTAACATTTGGCTACATCTTTACTCGAATTTCTCGTGTGTATCTTCTGACTTATTTTAGAGAAACATAATGAGAAATTTCTGAAAAAGACATGTTACTTTCTAAGCAAGAAGCTTATAGATCCCCTATAAGCTGCCGTAGATTTGATGTCACATTTCCAAATGTTATCATGAACGAGGATAAATTTAAAATTATCTTTACTTTTATGTTATATTAAATTTGGTGTATATGTGTTTGCTTTTAATCATTTTTTAACTTTGTTTTTGGTAAGTGTATTAGAAATTTTAAAAGTTATTCAGAATTACAATTTTTTCTAAATTTTCAAGCAAATAAAATTGGTAACTATTTTATAAAATGTAGCAAATAGTAATTTATTTTCAATTTCTGAAATTGTTTCCAAGCTTTTTTTTTTATCTAACTGTTTAAGTTAACAGCTGCCTAGTTAACAAATGGTTACAATTTATCTAAACATTATGTAGCTGAAAATTTTACCATTAAATTTTTATATTTTTTTAGTATAGTATCATTATTTTTAGTTTACAATTTAACTTTTTTCTTTTTAAAATTTTAGCATTTTGCTTTTTCACACAGAAAACTGATTATTACTACTTTATCGAATAAACAATAGCCGTATTTTTATCGTTTTTGTATTCTTATTAATATTTTGTATTTCGATTTCACTTTTTTTAGTAAAGTATAGGGATGTATTTTTCTTTTTTATTTCTTTTTCACCTTCTATTTGTTCATTGATATGCGAATACTATGCATTTCCCACTCAAAACTCAAAGAGAAAACAAATTCAGCAAGCCCTTTCTTTATGTTTGCTTGACAGCAGCTTATTGTCAGAAAACAGATTCTTTCCGACACATAGTAGGAAATAAAAACATTTGTCCCTTCCCTGCACCCTCTCGACCTAAAGATTTACTCAAAGTGACGAACCTCTTATTCAACTTCAAAAATTTACATTCCGTCAATCGTTCTAGTTCTAAATGATAAGAAAACTGATCAAAATTTTTATAACTGATTAATTATAAAGCTAAAAGGTTTTGTTTGCAAGTGCAATATTTGTGTATAGAGATTTTAATTCATCATGTTATTGTGTGAAGGATGATGCAAAAATGTGATTCTCAACCTTTTATTTTTATTTGAAAATGAACAATATAAAAGTTACGTGGATAAAATATTTATATCTATAATTATCTAGGGTAACTTGAACAGGGTTGCCACTCTACAGGGAGAACAGGGGAAAACTTGAAAATGCAGGGAATTTCGTTTCTTATTTTCTTTTTAAAAAATAGTGACCTCTCAATGCATAATCTATGGTATATTTAAGGATGATGTTTCAGCTACATTAAACTATTTATTTACTATAGCATTAAGTGTATTCAGCTGTTCCAGCAATTTAAATTAATATAGTTAGCTCACACAGGAACACAGAAATTGTTGTGTTTCTTCTTAATATATTGTGTATAATATGTACAGGGAATTTTTTTTTCTCCAGATTTGAGTGGCAACCCTGTTAAAATGATATTATGAAAGGACAGTCTAATGTAGTGATTTGAAAAAGGATTTTGGCACCTTCAATACCTCTTCAACTAAACGCTTTGAAAGTGGTCCCTAAATTTCAAATATGATATCATTATTTAAGTTTTTAATCTGTGCTGTTATAATTTTTTTTAATGCATTGATAGAAAGAATCATTATCAAATTAAGAATAGGATGTCATATAGAAACTATACATTTTATTGTTCAAAGAATATTTATGGCTTATAAGTTGAAAAGGCTTGGAGCCATGCTCTTTAGGCTTTGGTTTACTAGAATTAAATGTGTTTTTTTTGTTTGTTTTTATTTTTACAAATAATTTGAAAGTAATAATAAAAAAGTGTACTCAATTATGATTGTTTGCATTTTCAGGGTGCGTATCACAGACTGAACAATTTTGTGAATGAGGCAAGTTCTATGAGTATGATTGGAACATCACCTGGATGGGGTGGAAAAACATTCATCGTTCAAGTTTGTTTCATTTTTTTAATCAATATTTTCTTCTTACTGAATATATATATAGTAAATACATTGCTCTAGTTAAAATTTATACACAATTCAGTATGTTTTTTAAGCAACTCATTCATATCACTACTTTTGATTCTTATTAATATTATACAGAATTGTTCACTAAATTAACCAGGCAAGGTACTTTATTGTGAATGGCCAATAAGTTTTAGCTGCTTTGTAAAAGGACAGCAGCTTTGTAAATCTTTTTGTATTTTAAAATAATTTTTATGCTGTCATCAAATATATCACTCTGTGCAAAATTTCAAATAAGTTGTTAAAGTAATCATATAGTTGGAATGGTGAATTGGCAAATTGGAGTTTAGTTTGATGCTCATAATGTTCACTGCTAGTTGTTATGTCATTTTATTACATAATAATTGTTATGTCAATATACTTATTCTTTGATTTAAAAAGAGAAAAAAAATAGTTTTATACTTCATCACCTTGTACTGCACTCTTTCCTAATTCATAATGTAAAATCAAAGTTCAAGCTTATATTATCTTTCTAGAGGAGTAACATACCTTTTGTATAACTCATTAAGTGTTAATTAAGGAGAAAGATAGGGGAGAGTGGCTCACATTGGGACACTTTTTTATTTTATTTTAATTAATTATTGTCAAAATTTTACCAGGTATTCGTGAAACATTTGAAATCATTTTTAACTAGGTTTTGATTTTGTATCTGTCATAGAAAAAATTTTAAAAATGTTTAGTTACCTTGTTATTTGTCCCAAGGTGTACCTCCTAGTAGGGTACCTTAGGACAGTTAAAAAGATGCGAAAAATTAAGTAGAAATTTTCTAAAAATGGTATAACTAAATAAATTTAAATTTTTTAATTTTGTTAATAAAGTTTTATTTTGTTAGTTTCGACTTCTTTTATGCAAATCCAGTTGTTCAGAATCAAATAGCAAACCTGAAGAATGTTCAAAGCTTTGCTCTGCTTAAATTTTAACAAAATGTCATTTAAATCTACTTTTAGCTGCCCTTAAAGCTGCTTTTTTTATTGGGTGTTTGTAAAAAGTGCTTAATTTTCCCTTTTGAAAAAGAAATTTTTTTCTTTACTATGCTGATTTTCGCCATGTATTATGCGAAAGCGTGATTTTCTCATTGTTTTATTCAAAGTTTTCCCAAATCATTGAACCACAATCTATTTCGGTGTGCTCGAAAGCACCAATCATTTTACATATTTGATTAAATACTTGCGAGTGCTCTTGTACGTCTACTCAGCTGAGTTTCAATGAGATTATTGCACTCTTATGTGCAACTCTGCTGCATTTTGCAAATTATTCTCAGCTTCAGTCCTCATTTCCACCCTCTGATATCGAATCAAAAAATCTCTTGATCATTTTATAATGTCTAATGTAATCAAGAAAAGAGTTCATTGTCAGAGGCTAGTTATTTTATCGCGATCATTTAAAGTCTTTGAAAATTATTTTGCATTTTGTTAATGTATATATTGCTTAAAAATATTTTTAAACGCTTAAAAGGTGCTTATTTTTTGTTAAAAGATTTGGCTACGTACCCTGTGTGAAAAGTTTCATATTCAGGGGTGGTTGTGTTCCTGAAAAAATCCTGATATCCGGATCTTTCAAAGTTTCCGGAAATCTGAAGTCCAGATGTTTCAAGAAATCATCGATCACATATATTTGTAAAAATTCTTGTATATTTTACTTAAAAATATTAGAACTAGAATTTATACTTGGCATGTCTTTCATTTGTAAATATTTTTTCTGGTAGATTGATAAATGTGATTAGAGATAAAAGTAAATTTGCACATAATTATTCATTTAAATTATGCTGCATTTAGAATGTCATGTTTTGAAAATTTTAATTCTTTAAATTTATAAAGATCTTAATTTTTTGAATGATTTTACTCAGTGGCCCCCAATCACCCCTGTATATTATATCTTGTCCAGGTTTCCTCATTTTTCTTGCACATGATACTTGCATATTAAATGGTGTTTTGGTAAAAATTAAAAAGACAACACCAATTTTAAATAGGTATTGGTGCCTGAAATATCTTTGTACTGAATTGAGTAGATATAAATAATAAATTTAGTAGATATAAATCATATGAATAGATATATATATAATACATTTATTATTTTTTTAGGTGTCTTGGATTAGGTTGAAAGATTTTCATCTGTTGACTGTTGGAGAGTATACTTACGAAAGTGACACTCGATACCAAAGTGTCTACCTGCAAATAAGTTATAATTGGGCACTCCAAATTAAATATCCACAAGTGTCAGGTCAGCTCCTTCCCACCCAAGAGTATTGTACATGGCTACCATAAACATGCTACCATGTTTATTTGACATAGATTTCATGTTTGTAATGTTTTTAACCAGTTATTCAAGAAGAATGAAGTTTTATCATCTTTGTTAATATGAAGCTGTAATGTTGTTGTAGCAATACTTCACAAATAAGGATAAATCATAATTGGTTGTTGTAAATTGTTTCTATAGATAAGGGTGCAGATGACTTACTTGACACAACAGAATTTAAGGAAAATTGAAATATTTTTTAAATAATCCATTTTATGTATGAATAAACCTCGTGATCTTGTATTTTGCGTGACTCGTAAAAAAAAGTCTACTTTCGTTATTAATTTTGAGTTTTATAAAAATTTCAAAAAATTTCTTTATTTCATTTGATTCCAAAAGAACTTAAAATACAAGCCTGTTAAAAGTAACCATTTAATATTATAGTAATCATTTATATTGTATAAAAGTTATCATTTATATAAAAATGATCACTTATAAAATAATGATTATTAATCATATTATTATTATTATAATCACATTATATTATACATTATTATTACGAAAGTAATCATGTATTTGTCATCGTATTTTTCAGTTTGCTTTAGTTCAACTTTCTTTACTTTTCTGATTATTTTTTCCCTTTCTATTCTTTAATTAAATTACTTATTAAAGTTTTGAATTTCTGAATGTTTAAAGACACTGAAGCATATCACAAAGAATTTAATTTTACATGCCTGATTTTTGCAATGTACTGCCCTTTATGAATCTGCACATTTTCGAGGAGTATGTTTAAATTAAATCGTTGACTTACTTGCAATTTCAGTCTTGTATACTTTTGTTGATTTGTTTTGTCATAAATTTGGTATATTGAGTAAGAAACTAAACTTATTATGGAATTATTATAGCTTTTGAAATTTTATTCTCCTGTGTTTTGTGTTTAAATATTTTTTTTTCTTTTCTTTCTTTTCTTTTTTTTTTTACAAATTTATTTTAACTCATGCAAATAAGGGAAAAAATTGAAATGTTGCTGTTTGATTGAAATATATTTTTAACCTATATAAAATATTTATTAAAGAATTGTATCCAGAAACAATAATCTGGTCTCGTAACCAATTTGCTCAGTTGTATTAATTTAAATTAATGCTTTTTTCTTTCATTTAAAAAAAAAATAAAGTATGGTTTTGCTTTATTTTATAAAGATGAGGTTTTTTATTGATCTCTTTTTTTTTATTGAAAGGGTTTTTTAATATATTGCAGGATTCATGAAGTCTTATTTCTAGAGACCTTTTTATTATGAAGTCTTTTTATGAAAATAATTTTTTGCAAATTGCAGTTAAACATGTCATTGATAAAAATGATCTATCTAAAGTCAATGTTTAATAACTCAAGTCTAAAATGACCAATAAAAACAAATTGGTCTTTCAGAAGGTTTGGGCTTTCAAGCATTAATTTTTCATTTTTATTTATTTTTCTTCACAGGGAATTGATTCTTCAGAGATGCAAAAAAATTCTCAAAACAAAAATATTTTTTTTTGTTTAAAATTGCCCTTAATATTATCCTTTTTTTTAAAGTTACTATGGCTTTTTCAAAATATTTTTAGAAAGTAAAGTTAATATATCGTTAAAAGTCTTTTGCTAATAATTTGAATTTATACAATTCATGAATAAACTATCGTATGTGCTAAAAAATAATCAAAATTTATTGAAATAGTAATAATTTATGAAACTAAATTTAAGTTGCATTTCATAAACTTAGGAAATCCTAAGAAATTATCAAATTGACTTGTAAAGTTATTTGTTATGTTGAACATAACAGAAAATGTTCTATTGACAATGTTACTATTGATTTTTTTTTCTTTGCAGGGAACTAAATATTGAATTGCGAATAAAAACAAATTTGTAATAAGACAAGAGATATTGCTTAACGATATTGCTAATACTTTTCAAAAGATGATCATTTAAGTTTTCTAATCAATCATCAAAGTTAAGTAGGTGTTTTAAATTCAAATGATACAGCAAAATTGTTCCAATAAATATTTATTGGCAGAATGTGGACGAAACATGTGATTTAATTGTCTGATGCGTTTACAGTCTTTGGATATTAAATTAAATGTGTGTTGCACAGTACACAGAGAAATCTAAATTTTTTTCTGCTAAATTATTTTCAATTTTTTCTCATATTGTGTAAATGTTTTATTTTTATAATGCTTTTGGCTTAAATTTAAATGAGGTAAAATAAACACCCTATTGTAATAACTTATAGGATTAGCACTGTATTTGATTATGGCACTTATGTTCAGGGGACTGTTATTTTTTTCCCCTACAAAAACAAAACTCCAAAGGCATGCCAAAAGAATGACCTATTTTAGAATTGTCAGTAACAGTAAATAATTCTAACATGTATTAAATGGAGTCCTTTTAACGATGTCGCAATTCAATAGTTTTACGCAATGTCTTTATTTAGTTGTGTTTTTTTTCCACTCTCAAAATTTGTTGAAACATCAAATAAAAAAAGTCATTTTTTTCTGACAAAATATTGCAATATATAGATAAAATATAGTTTAGAATTGTTGAAAAGTCGGAGAATTTTATTTTTGAAATGTCATGAACTCTATGATAAAACAAGTTTGAAAAAAACAAAGGTTTAAAAAAGCATTTGCTCTAAAGTTAACGCCTTTACTCACCTCTGAAAAAAAAAATTTAAAATAAGTTTTGCATGTTGGTTTATAAATTATTTTGCACTAACAGTTTACTAACAATGTAAAATATAAAAGCTGAATTAATCATATTTTTCATTGAAAAGGCATATTAACAAAATCCACAAAGGATTTATGCATTATCAAGGCTTCATGCATCTGACATAGCAATCAGATTGTTAAATGAAATAATTGATATGAACAAAAGGTTCAATTTTAGTACAAGTTTTTTCCCCCCATCATTTCTATAGTGTTTCTAGTTTAAAGAAGATATAATATTTATGAAAAGTTCCATTTATCTCTGTTGATGTTGTGTCGTAATATTATGTACCGTAGTTGATAATAAATTCTATTTCCCTTTAATGTAATAAAGTACGATTTCAGTTCATTGTTCTTATACAGAAAGGTGCAATAAAAGTTGTTATTGTAAGTACTTGCCTCATTATTTTTCTTTACTAGTTGCGCTCACTCTGCTCAGCTACTTACACAGCAATGTTCAATCTGTTGTGTGTTAAATCCTCTTGGTGATTGTGGGGGATCATGCCTGTCCTCTCATCCAGCAGGTGATGTCATAACAATAGATGTGTCAAAGGGGGAATGAAGTGCAGACTATTGAATTTGAAGTAATGTCCCTCACCAAACATGTGGGGACTGAAACAGTTATGAGGAGCAGTGTTGCCAGAACTTAAGATTAAGAACTAGCGAATGGGAGTTCCAAAAGTAACGGATTCGAACATTTTGTGGCCCAAAAAAATAAGTTGTGTATTTATATATATACTAAAAAACTAAACTCAGCTCGACAGCCCATAGAGGGTCAAGGCCTACTATGCCCATCTCAGTTTTCTTGACCTTGGGCTCTGGAGTACAAGAGCAGATTTTCTGGTCAGGTGGTCAGCTGAACACGGAAACCCCAGTGTTTAGTTCCCAAGCATGCTTGGTACTCATTTATCGAACCACTGAAGGGATGAAAGGCTGAGTGAAACTTTCACGGCCCGAGGGTCGAACCCTGGACCTGACAGGAGCGCGAAGCGCTACCACACAGCTACCAAGCGTCATATATATATACTAAATTATTAAAAAAAAAAAAAAATTCAATTCATTGCGTTATAAAGTTCGTCAAATTCAATCTTTCGTTTTAACTCAGATTAAAGGTCACGCGATTTATTTTTCCAGAATATAAACGGTTACAAATAATTAGAGTTAGACATTTTTTTACTCGCCGCTCATTTTCCTATATATATCTTCACGAGTTTACGAATTGAAATTTGATAATTTTAACGCAATTCAGCATACTATATATATACATACATAGTAACTTATAGGGCCACATTGTGGGCCCCTATTAAGCATATAATTATTTCCCGATGTAGGGTACACTAGTACCCGGTAATATAATACGTGGTCCAATTTCAATTCAATTTTGTATCTCCTCTTAATTCCAAATTCAAAAGGGGAGATACAGTGCCATGTTATAATACAAAATATTGGTTTCAAATTTCCTCATTTTAACGCTGTTTAACACACTCATATATATATACATACATAGCAACCTATAGGGCAACATTGTGTACCCCTAACAAGCTTATAATTATTTCCTCTGGTAGGGTACACTATTACCAGTAATTTTGATCCCAATCCACAACCCAAGGGAACTCCTGTATCACGTATTTGGAGAAATTTACCTTTTTGATGCAACTAACCCTCATTGGCGTAACATGGAGAAGAAAGGTTCCCACTGTTAGCCTGACAAGGGGGCAAATGATCCGTCTACCAATGAGGGCATTTTACGTCGGTGCGGAGTTTGTATCGACTTGTCACAATTGGAATTCGAACCAGGTTCACCTCATTAAAAGGCGGACTCTTTATCCCCTGAGCCACCATGGCTCATCTACTTTATAGTACGTTAATCAAAAATTGCGTTTATGTTTTGGAGATTTCACGAATTTAAGGCTAAAGAGCCGCGATGGCTCAAGGGATAGAGCGTTCGCCTTCCAATGAGGTGAACCGGGTCCGAATCCCAGTCGATACGAATTCCGCATGCACTGACCACAATGCTGACATGAAATATCCTCAGTAGTAGACGGATCATGGGTTAGAGTCCCTTTGCCGTCAGGCTAACAATGGGATGTTCTCGTGGTCTTCCTCTCTATATAACGCAGATGCGGGTTAGCTCCTTCACGAAGGCAAATTTCTCCCATTACTCGATCCGGGAGTTACCTTGTCTTCTGGATTGGATTAAAAATTACAAGGCTACAGAGTTGAACATCAGTAGTCGTAATCCATTAAATTGGGTGGCTGTTCAACCACGGTTCTAAAATAAAATTTAACCTTTAAAAAAGAAAACTCGATTCTGAACCATAGCCACCGAGAAATAAGGTCTTTGAGATCTCCAGGTTCTTTCAGCTACGTCACAAACCAGTTGAGTAGCAAGGCATCATGCCCCTACTCACAAAGGGGTGCCAAACGGTCCGCAAAACACCAAAAATTGCTGGATAATTTTTATTATAATTGATTTCTGAAAAATATATTTTAATTTTTGTGAAAGTGTAATGTAATAAATGTTAATTTGTAAATAAAAAGGAAAAAAAGAAACACTAATAATCTAAATCAAGGTGTAATAATATATTCATAATAGAAATGGCAGGGCTGACTCAACCTGTGTCTAACAGCACTTCTTTATGGCATCTACATCTACGCTGTGTGGTTACAGAAATTATCTGTCTGATAAAATAATAAGTTATAATAAATATTTGCAGTGTACAAATATTATTTCTTTCAGAAGAATATTTATTTTTATTTCCATAAACGCAATGTATCTTACGCTTGTTAAAACGATAGCACTCTAATGTACTTATATGTACAGTCATGGAAAAAATTAACCGGAAAAAACAACTAATGGATCGTTAATACTTTAATACTTCACAGACACAACAAATACAGCGTTTTGCCGTTTCTAGGAAAGGACACAATTTTGAGTATTTGTATTGAGTTTTGTAAGAGTATTTGTTGTGAGCCTGCGAAATATTAGTATTAAAAAATAAATTATTTTTGTTACTTTCCGGATATTTTTTTCCGTGACTGTACATATCCTTGACACTTGCGACAGGTTGTGGAAGTCCGCAACAGAATGGGAAATACCCAAGGTAAATACCGTAAGGGAAATACCCAAAATATTAACTTTTAAGTTATTTTGTGCCAGTATTTTTCAGTTTTGCATCCTTGTCATCGCGCTCTGCTTACAATAAAAATGAAATGTTATTAAATATTATATGTTATAAGTAAGGCCCGGATTTTGATGACATTTGCATTTTTGGACACTTTTTATCCTTTAGAGCATTCTTTTAGATTCATAGGGCATTTGTTTTTAAATTTAGGGGCGTATTTTGCATTATAAAGCATTTTTTAAGGTGATTGTTATTTTTTTCGAATTTTTATTATTTTTTTGGGTATTTTTATTACATGAAATGCAAGATTTGTCTTATAATTTTGCAATTCATATTGTATCAAAGAATGTTTCAAAACATTTGCTAGAACATACATTTATGCTCTAGAATGTTTCAAAACACTCTAGAACATTATGACTAGGAGAATAAAAATTCTCCTAGTCAGATTTGCCCCCTAAACCAGTAATCTCACGATGGGGGATGCATGCTTATACTACAGTAAAAATTTTACCAAATGAAACTTACCTTGCCCACAGCGCTACCAACTGCGCCACGCTTCACATACCTGCCCCGCGTATATTTAGCTTAAAGCACCTCCTCCCGGTTAGTCAACAAAACATATTTCAGCCCATTGTGGGCCAACTAAATGGTCTATAAAAATTCCCTTGGTACAATAGTTTGCTACATTACACTCTAATTTCACGAAGAGTATGAAATTTATAGGATAATATTATACGGAGTAACGGGGTGTGATGTGTGCGTGCCTCCTGATACGACATTTGTCCCTTTTTCAGCCATTATTCACTCTTTAACAAAGAAAAATAATTCTTTTCATATATAAAACACTTTATTCACTTAAAAATATTGAGAAAAAAGTCAAAAAAATACCATTAAATGAGATAAATAAATAAATAAAAAGTAATCAAAATTTATCAGTTTATTACCTATTATACGCAATTTCATAAAGGAAAAATAGTTATTTCTATATACAGAACACATCATTCACGCTAAATTGTCGAAAAGTATATTAAGAAAAATATTATAAAATAAATAAGAAAATGATATGATTAAAATAAACTAATTTCCCTGGATTTTCCAGTTTTTAAGCGTTATTTGAAATTACACGAATAAAAGAAAAT
Organism: Parasteatoda tepidariorum; assembly: GCF_982258835.1. Lineage (NCBI taxonomy): Eukaryota > Metazoa > Arthropoda > Arachnida > Araneae > Theridiidae > Parasteatoda > Parasteatoda tepidariorum. The sequence continues at coordinate 127,070,195 of NC_141755.1, forward strand.
TATTATTTTTTTAATATAGGATCCTTTATTATATCGAAGAAAACATTAAATAAATAATATAATGTAAAATAAACAAATGAAAAAAAAGAAAAAAGTTTAAAATTTAACCACAGCCGGGGTTCGAACCCTTTCCCCCTCGCTACATGCGTAAGTCAGTAGCACATGGTCTTAGCCGTTGGACCAGGCTTATACGGGAATAGTGCTGCTGCATAGCTTCAAGTACCCTCTCGCGGCTAGCTAAACAAAACATTTAAGGAGCCATAGCGATCCCCCTAATTAATCTATAAATATATGCTTCGGAGGGGTATTTCGGCTTGTAGAGGCCCACCCTTGGTCTGAGTTTCAAAATTATAACTTAATATTAAAGAGAGTTAGTCGGTCTTGAAATTTGAAACTTTTCCCCGCCATTTTATATTATTTTATTTTTTATTCCATTATGCGTTGTTTCGCAAAGAAAGACAATTGATTTTATACATAGAACACCTTTCGTATGCTAAACTGTCGAGAAAATATTGTCAAACGAGATTAAAAAATAATACAATTTAAATAAACTAGTTTTCCGGGATTTTTCCAGTTTTTAAGCGTTATTTGAAGATTTCCGAATAAAAGAAAATTATTTTTTTAATATAGGTTCCTTTAATATATCGAAGAAAGCATTAAATAAATAATATAATGTAAAATAAACAAAAGAAAAAAAACAGAAATATTTAAAATTCAACCACTGCCGGGATCCGAACCCTTACCCCCTCGCTACATGCGTAAGTCACTTGCACATGGTCTTAGCCGTTGGACCACGCTTATTCGGGAATCGTGCTACTACATAGCTTCAAGTACCCTCTCGCGGCTAGCTAAACAAAAGATTTAAGGAGCCATAGCGATCCCCCTAATTGATCTATAAATATATGCTATGGAGGGGTATTTCGGCTTGTAGAGGCCCACCTTCGGTCCGAGTTTCAAAATTATAACTTAATATTAAAGAGAGTTAGTCGGTCTTGAAATTTGAAACATTTTCCCGCCATTTTATTTTATTTTATTTTTTATTCCATTATGCGTTCTTCCGCAAAGAAAGACAATTTATTTTGTACATAGAACACCTTTCGTATGCTAAACTGTCGAAAAAATATTGTAAAACGAGATTAAAAAAATAATATAATTTAAATAAACTAATTTTCCGGGATTTTTCCAGTTTTTAAGCGTTATTTGAAGATTTCCGAATAAAAGAAAATTATTTATTTAATATAGGATCCTTTAATATATCGAAGAAAACATTAAATAAATAATATAATGTAAAATAAACAAAAGAAAAAAAAAGAAAAAAGTTTAAAATTTGACCACAGTCGGGGTTCGAACCCTTACCCCCTAGCTACATGCGTAAGTCATTAGCACGTGGTCTTAGCCGTTGGACTACGCTTACACGGGAATCGTGCTACTACATAGCCTCAAGTAACCTCTCGCGGCAAGCTAAACAAAAGATTTAAGGAGCCATAGCGATCCCCCTAATTGATCTATAAATATATGCTTCTCAGGGGTATTTCGGCTTGCAGAGGCCCACCTTCGGTCCGAGTTTCAAAATTATAACTTAATATTAAAGAGAGTTAGTCGGTCTTGAAATTTGAAACTTTTTCCCACCATTTTATTTTATTTTAATTTTTGTTCCATTATGCATTGTTTCGCAAAGAAATACAAATGATTTTGTACATAGAACACCTTTCGTATGCTAAACTGTCGAAAAAATATTGTAAAACGAGAATAAAAAATAATATAATTTAAATAAACTAATTTTCCGGGATTTTTCCAGTTTTTAAGCGTTATTCGAAGATTTCCGAATAAAAGAAAATTATTTATTTAATATAGGATCCTTTATTATATCGAAGAAAACATTAAATAAATAATATAATGTAAATTAAACAAAAGAAAAAAAAGAAAAAAGTTTAAAATTTCACCACAGCCGGGGTTCGAACCCTTACCCCCTCGCTACATGCGTAAGTCACCAGCACATGGTCTTAGCCTTTGGACCACGCTTATACGGGAATCGTGCTACTACATAGCTTCAAGTACCCTCTCCAGGCTAGCTAAACAAAAGATTTAAGGAGCCATAGCGATCCCCCTAATTGATCTATAAATATATGCTTCGGAGGGGTATTTCGGCTTGTAGAGGCCCACCTTTGGTCCGATTTTCAAAATTATAACTTAATATTAAAGAGAGTTAGTCGGTCTTGAAATTTGAAACTTTTTTACGCCATTTTATTTTATTATATTTTTTATTCCATTATGCGTTCTTTCGCAAAGGAAGACAATTGATTTTATACATAGAACACCTTTCGTATGATAAACTGTCGAAAAAATATTGTAAAACGAGATTAAAAAAATAATATAATTTAAATAAACTAATTTTCCGGGATTTTTAAAGTTTTTAATTGTTATTTGAAGATTTCCGAATAAAAGAAAATTATTTATTTAATATAGGATCCTTTAATATATCGAAGAAAACATTAAATAAATAATATAATGTAAAAGAAACAAAAGAAAAAAAAAGAAAAAAATTTAAAATTTAACCTCAGCCGGGACCGAACCCTTTCCCCCTCGCTACATGCGTAAGTCACTAGCACATGATCTTTGCCGTTGGACCACGCTTATACGGGAATCGTGCTACTGCATAGCTTCAAGTACCCTCTCGCGGCTAGCTAAATAAAAGATTTAAGGAGCCATAGCGATCCTCCTAATTGATCTATAAATATATGCTTTGGAGGGGTATTTCGGCTTGTAGAGGCCCACCTTCGGTCCGAGTTTCAAAATTATAACTTAATATTAAAGAAAGTTAGTCGGTCTTGAAATTTGAAACTTTTTCCCGCCATTTTATTTTATTTTAATTTTTGTTCCATTATGCGTTGTTTCGCAAAGAAATACAAATGATTTTGTACATAGAACACCTTTCGTATGCTGAACTGTCGAAAAAATATTGTAAAACGAGATTAAAAAAATAATATAATTTCAATAAACTAATTTTCCGGGATTTTTCCAGTTTTTAAGCGTTATTTGAAGATTTCCGAATAAAAGAAAATTATTTAATTAATATAGGATCCTTTAATATATCGAAGAAAACATTTAATAAATAATATAATGTAAAAGAAACAAAAGAAAAAAAAGAAAAAAATTTAAAATTTAACCACAGCCGGGACCGAACCCTTTCCCCCTCGCTACATGCGTAAGTCACTAGCACATGGTCTTTGCCGTTGGACCACGCTTATACGGGAATCGTGCTACTGCATAGCCTGAAGTACCCTCTCGCGGCTAGCTAAACAAAAGATTTAAGGAGCCATAGCAATCCCCCTAATTGATCTATAAATATATGCTATGGAGGGGTATTTCGGCTTGTAGAGGCCCACCTTCGGTCCGAGTTTCAAAATTATAACTTAATATTAAAGAGAGTTAGTCGGTCTTGAAATTTGAAACTTTTTCCCGCCATTTTATTTTATTTTATTTTTTATTCCATTATGCGTTGTTTCGCAAAGAAAGACAATTGATTTTATACATAGAACACCTTTCGTATGCTAAACTGTCGAGAAAATATTGTCAAACGAGATTAAAAAAGTAATATAATTTAAATAAACTAAATTTTCGGGATTTTTCCAGTTTTTAAGCGTTATTTGAAGATTTCCGAATAAAAGAAAATAGTTATAATTTTGAAACTCGGACCGAAGGTGGCCCTCTACAAGCCGAAACACCCCTCCGAAGCATATATTTATAGATCAATTAGGGGGATCGCTATGGCTCCTTAAATCTTTTGTTTAGCTAGCCGCGAGAGGGTACTTGAAGCTATGTAGTGGAACGATTCCCGTATAAGCGTGGTCCAACGGCTAAAACCATGTGCTAGTGACTTACGCATGTAGCGAGGGGGTAGGGGTTCGGATCCCGGCAGTGGTTGAATTTTAAACTTTTTCTTTTTTTTTTTTTTGTTTATTTTACATTATATTATTTATTTAATGTTTTCTTCGATATATTAAAGGATCCTATGTTAAAAAAATAATTTTCTTTTATTCGGAAATCTTCAAATAACGCTTAAAAACTGGAAAAGTCCCGGAAAATTAGTTTATTTAAATTATATTATTTTTTTAATATCGTTTTACAATATTTTCTCGACAGTTTAGCATACGAAAGGTGTTCTATGTATAAAATCAATTGTCTTTCTTTGCGAAACAACGCATAATGGAATAAAAAATAAAATAATATAAAATGGCGGGGAAAAGTTTCAAATTTCAAGACCGACTAACTCTCTTTAATATTAAGTTATAATTTTGAAACTCGGACCGAAGGTGGGCTTCTACAAGCCGAAATACCCCTCCGAAGCATATATTTATAGATCAATTAGGGGGATCGCTATGGCTCCTTAAAGCTTTTGTTTAGCTAGCCGCGAGAGGGTACTTGAAGCTATGTAGTAGCACGATTCCCGTATAAGCGTGGTCCAACGGCTAAGACCATGTGCTAGTGACTTACGCATGTAGCGAGGGAGTAGAGGTTCAGATCCCGGCAGTGGTTGAATTTTAAACTTTTTCTTTTTTTTTCTTTTGTTTATTTTACATTATATTTTTTATTTAATGTTTTCTTCGATTTATTAAAGGATCCTATATTAAAAAAATAATTTTCTTTTATTCGGAAATCTTCACGCGTTGTGCTTTGCAATGCTTCTTTGGAAAATTTCCCTTATCTTGAAAAAAGTTTCCAAATTAAAGCATTTATACATTATTGAATTTACGTTAAAATTAAGATCCTTACTGAAATATCCACGTTATTATAAAAGAAATCATTTAGCATTTTAAGTGTTGTTTTTTTTGTAAGAAATTTTTTAATTCCAACGTATTTTAATTAGAAGAAAAATATTTTAAAAATTATTTAATGTGTTCATTTATCTTACATTAAAGTACCTTCAAAAAAGATTTTTTACCTGTCGTCAAAATACACATTTTTTAAAAATGTAACACTGCGACCAAAAATTAATTTACGTATTTCAAGTTGTCTCTATTTAAGTTGCCCATTAGTTTTATTAACTAAAGTCATCGGTACTACTGGTATTGTGCTTATAGGTATCCGATGTATTGATATAGGTACTTAAATGTGCATATTACTGTAATATTTCTTTTTTTCCGACCCCCTGAAATGGTTAAATATTTTGGAAATCAATGTTGCACTAAATCACCTAAATTCATATATTTTCACACAATGCTAATTACATAGTGTACAGTGAGCCGAAAAAAAAGAACCTGAATAACTTTCGATCTAATGACTAGAACTTCGCGTTCTAGGACTCAATGGTTCTAGGGTGTGACCTCAAATATGATACTTAATCAGTGTAGTCGAAATTTTAAGTAACGTAATCAGACACAATAGCGTACTTTCTCTGAATAACCGTCATCTTGGAAATAGGATCCTGATACTTTGGTCAGGAGAGCGATCGAACCAGTTGCCTCGTAATTTTGAATTCCACCCAGAAGCCGGGGGAACTCCGGGACCAAGCACTGGGGCAAACTAACCTTCGTGGAGGACTGTTTGATGGAATAAACCCGCATCTGCTTTAAGCGCAGAGTAAAAACCTCCAGTGGTTAACACGACAGTGAGGGGATACTAAGCCATATTCCGTTAGACACTCAGAATGTTTTACGTCAGAATTGTGATCGGTGCAAGCCGGTTGCGGATTGGAACCCGGGTTACCTCATTGAGAGGCGAGCGCTATATTCCCTGATCCAAAACGTCTCTTCATTGATGTATTTTATTTATAACTGTCGTTGAACTGCGTACCCCATTTTTGAGTTTACGACTACTAATGTTCAACTCCGTAGCCTCGTAAGTTTGAACCAAATCCAGACGATAGAAGAACTTCTGGAATAAGCATTAGGAGAAATTTCTAACACGCTTTTAGTTACACGGAGAAGAAAACCACGGAAACATCCCACGGTTATCCCGATGGCAAGGGGACTCTAACCTATGATTCATCTACCACTGAGAATATTTTTCGTCAGCACTGTGATCGGTACGAGTCGGATGCAGAATTCGTTTCAGTCACCACTGATATTCGAACCCGGTTCACCTCATTGGGAGGTGAGGGCTATATCCCCTGAGCCACCACTACTCTTTATTGATGTATTGTATATCTTAAGTCTTTCAAATGGAAATCTTATTTAAATAAGTTCTCTCGGGTTCATACTCAAGTTTAGCCGATATAACGCCCTGTAACCGATATAACTCTGTCTAGCCGATATAACCCCCTCTAAAATATCAAAATTTATAAAAAAAAATTTAAAAAAAATCGACTAACGAGAACAAGTTTTTGTAATTTTGATGAAGCTGGGAGTAAATTAAAAGAACTAGGACTAAAAAAACGTCAAAAGAAATTTGAACAGATTATATTTCATTCAATAAGAAGGTTTTAAAACTTAGAAATAAAGAACAGTATTATGAAAAATCATGACCTATCATCTGTTAATCTTTCTATCTAGTTCTGATTTATGTCAGTATTTTTTCAAATGATAAAGCATTTCACAACTAATTTTAATATATATTTCAAGAATTTGTAGATGTAAAAATTCTATGTAACATCTAGTTCAAACTTTTTGAATTGGCGAATTTTGAATTGGCGAATTTTCTCCGAAAACTTCGATATGACTATAATTTGACAGAAATGATTTTAGATTACAGCAACCCTAGAAGAACAAATTAATATTCTCTCTCGTTAAGCAAAGGGAGAGACGCAAGTAGTAGAGGTAATTTTTGAAAGCTTCGATAGTTTTTAGTTTAAAGATATTAAATCTCAGTTATTTCACGTGATAATTAAGTGATTTCTCACTATAATCGGGATAATTTCATAAAAATATGATAATGATCAACAATTTCATACGTGTTTTAAATCTCAGAAATAATTTAGGTTTTTTTTGAAAAAATTCTATTGGCTGGTATTGTTTTGCGTTTTTAAAAAAATTGATAGTGTACTAAGTAAGTTTCACAGCTGGTGAAGTACCAAGTAAGTCTGTTACAATTATCATACATTTTTATAATTGTTTATATATCTAATCATTTTATTTTATAACTGTTTAAGTTAATAATCGTAAATGTTTATATCAATAGTTTTGATTGTAAGCAATTCAATTGTTTTTTTAAAATTGCATAAAGTTAATTTATTAATTTAAAAACAACTTTTACAAATAATTATAATTTCTAATGTTAATCAGACTCGTAAAAGTGTTCTCAGTTTCCAGAGACCGATAAATTAGATCGAATAATTTTTTTTTCGAATAATTTTCTTACAGTATAACTCATTTAAATTAGAAAAAATCATCACATTTTGACCCGCATTGCAAAATGTTTTTTTTAATTAGCATTTGCTAATTTTAAATGCTGTGTTTTTAAAACACCGTTTTGTAAACTCGGCGATTTAATAAAGTTTCATTTCATTTGTTTAAATTCCATAGCATTTTTATACTCAACATTGTTCTGGCACATGAAATGTTCTAAATCACATTTATAATTGTACACTCTAAATTTAAAGGTACTTTGCATTCAATGTCACAATTTCGTTAAAAATAGTTTATAATAATGACAAAATTTTGACTACCGTGGCTTAATTTAAAAGTTAAATTTTTTTTTAATATTTATTAACTCATTCACCGATTTGACTTATCACAAAAATACTATTTAATACCTTAAACAACCTATAAGCAAATGCACTGCTATTTATTGGTTACTCATTGTTCATAGACCTATTCACTGATCCAGTGATTGGTTTTTTTTTTCATTCCTCACATTTACTTTATTCACTCGCTATACTGTATCCAAAGTTGTTTATAATAGCAGTTTTCATGAAGAAAGCCTATAAAAAATATTTATGAAATAATCTATCTTGAGAGTAGCCGTTTAAAAATAAACTAAGAATGACTTATTTAATTTTAGTAACAATGTATTATTTTTTTATTATATTTCATAATAATTAAAAACTATTTTGAAGAGTTAAGTATACAACTTTTACATCATTTTTAAGAATATAATTTTACATGGCAAAATACAAAAATTTTAGCGATGTCGAGTAGATCCTGAAAAACTAATTTTTTAAAAAAAGTCGTATTTTTAAAATTAGTTTTCCCAGGAACTATTCGACCGATTTTGTTCAACTTTTTTAATTTTATCCATCGCATCACATGTTTATTTGGAGAAAGTATGTTATTTGTGTCTGGTTTCGTAACAAAGAATATCGTCTGCGCGAATCAATTTGCATATTTAATAATAATATCAGAAATCATAAGTGACTAATATTACGCGGAAATTCGATTATTGGATCAAAAGTTATTCAGGATGTTCACTTTTTTTGCCCTCCGTACATTCTTTTCATATCATTTTTCAATTTTATTTAGCTAAACAATGTGTACAGTTAACTGCTCATACAGTCCCGCTCCATATTATTCGACGTACTGTAAAATTCTATGTAAAATCTTAACTATCAGATGATACTATACTACAGCTTTGTTTTTATATGATTGAAACCGGTTTGCACTTATTTCCGCTCCTGTATCAATGGTTTAACATTGTAATGCAATGCGTTGAAAATAAATACAAATAGGAAGTATAAATAAAATCTCCTGAATAAAAACCCATAACATATATGTTTAAATATTAAAGTATTGCCTATAAACTCCTACAAAACATGCAGTTATTAAAACACTACAGTGAATCTAATATTTTGGTCAAATTATTATAATATTCTAATATAATACCTGATGTAATAAATATTCTATATTTATATAATATATCGTCCTATTTATCCGATGGCTCAGGGATTACAGCGTTCGCCTTCCAATGAGGCGAACTGGGTTCGAATCCCAGTGATGGTTAGTAGATACGAATTCCGTATTCGGCTTGCACCAACCACAGTGCTAACGTGAAATATCCTCAGTGGTTAGGCGGATCATGAGTTAGTCAGGCTAACCATGGGAGGTCCTCGTGGTGATCCCCTCCATGTAACGCAAATGCGGGTTAGTTTCATCAAAAGTCCTCCACGAAGGCAAATGTTTCCTAATACTTGATCCAGGAGTTCCCTTGTCTTCTGGATTGGATGCAAAATTACAAAGCTACGGAGTTGAGTATTAATATACACAAAAATTGAGTCGGATGATACAATAATATCTAACATTAGAAATTTTCCTTTGAAAATATTTAATCTATCTCGCAAGACTTTTTGTTTTGTAACCATTCTGATTTGAAATCTGTTGGGGAAAAAACTAAATTTAATATAACTATGTTAAGAAAGGAGAAAAGCAACTAACAACTACAAATGCGATCTACGCTTAGCTACATTTGACAAACAAAAAAGAATTTTTTTTTTTTTTTTTTTTTTTAACACTTGGAAAAAAAAAGTTGTGCGTACAACTTGTAAGTTCATTTAAAAAAGTAGCGAGTGTTGTTAGATAGGTTTCTTCATAAATTTTTTTAAAACATAAGTCTAAAATGTTACATTTTATGCACATAAAACACTCGTCTGTTTTTAAAAGTTGTAATCAATTTCATAGAACGAAAAAAAATAAGTTAAACATTTAATAAACTCCATTTTTATTTTAAAATAACTTTAGCAAAACACGCGCTGAGTGAAAGCTCTTAACAACAGTTTGTAAATTTTGTAAAAGTTGAAATGTTATTTTAAAAGAAAATTTTGTTTTAGAGGTGTAAGATATCTTCCCTTTCAAGCTAGATTTTGCGAGATGTATTAAAGTTCGAATTTCAAAATGAACATTTTAATCTTCTTTGCAACTACGATTGTAAACAAGGTAGTAGTTAGGGGGGAAGGAGGTGGTCTCATTTTCTAATTAGTGACGGCTATATTGCGTCACAAACTCTCAGCGAATCGAAAACTTACAAAGAACTTAATTTGCATTTTCTCTCTTAAATCTTTTGGATGTCCCGTGTTCTGAAAATGTTTTCAGTTTCTGCAAAAATAATCTATAGGAGTAAAGATCCGTAGTTTTGTAGCAATAGTTTAGCAGTTTATTCGTAGTTAGTTAGTAATCTTTTTTTTTTTCTCATTTGTAACGTTTTTATCTTATTTACTGGCTTTGATAATGATTTTTCAATTAAAGATTTATTTTATTTGGGTTTTTAATTACGTGTGTAATAAGGCGTATACCTGAATATTTACTTAAGTTTAATAAGGATATGTTTTGGAATTCTATATTTTATTTTACAGCCGTCGTTCGACGTCAATTTTGAGTTTACAACTTAAAGTAGACTGTAAAACTAATAAGAAAATAGAACGAATTTTTTTCTTCAAAAAAATGCAAACAATTACAAGTTCTATTTACATGAAAATTTAATTCATTATTACTTTGCAAATATCATAAAATGTGATTTGATTCAACAAAAAAATAATAATAATTTAACGATGTTATAAAAATTATCTTTGTGTTAATGTTTCTCAAGTTAGAAGTTATCGATTTTGTTATATAATTACCCTAAAAATGCAATTATTACTCGGCAAATATTAAAGTGTAATTTGATTTAACCCAAGGGTAATTTAATGACGTTACATGCAGAATACAAAACTGTAGTTTTATTAATTAGTTAGATTTAAAAACAATTGAACTTTTTAATCCATAAAACCTTTTTCGGATGTAATTTACTTTTGTAAACTTCGAAATATTTGAGGAAGGTATATTTTAAATTATTTATATAAAAGCGTTAATGCAAAATTCAATTATTTTAACATCATTTAAGAATCATTATAATAATCTTTATTATCGAATATTTATAATCGAATCTTTATAATAATCTTGATTATAAAATCTTTATAATTTTCTTTAAAGTAAAATAAACATATGAACTGAAGAATTTTCGAGATTAAGTTGAATTGGCGAGTTTTACAGTCAAAGGGAAAGTCGAGTGGAAACCCTACAATTCGAAGAGATGAAGAAACATTTGTTTTATTTTTCATATAAAATATTTAGTTGAACATCAACTAATCGTTCCTCGTAAAAAAAAATTCATAGTCACATTTGAAAACTGAAATCGGCGTTTGTGAGTGTTAAAAGTTTTTTGTTATTTTTCTTTCCGATAAACAAATATTTTTTGATTAACGTCAGTTTTCATTTCATTACCGTTCACTATTTTCCTTTAATTCATTTGGTTAATTCATCAAAAAGTCGGCTGATGTATCATTTTGTTTCATTGCTGAAAAATCAGCCAGGTGCAGTCTTTTGCTCACCCGTACAAAATTACAATGAAACCGGAGGGGGCCAGTATAGCTTGGTTAGTAGGGCAATGCGCCCATATCCCAGAGGTCGTGGGTTCAATCCCCGCCGACCGAAGGCTCCCCGTGTAGTAAATGATGACTGATGCACGTCAGATCTGCCGGGTACACAAAGTCCTCAAAGTACTCATAACAAATCAATACGCCAGGGGGGTACTGATCCAGGAGTTACCTTGTGTTCTGGATTGGGTTCAAAATTACAAGGCTACGGAGTTGAACAATAGTAGTCTTAAACCCGAAAATTGGGTCGGCTGTGCAACGACGATTATAAAATAAAATAAATTTAAAAAAAAATGAAACGGGTATGAACCGTGGTGGCTCATGGGATAGAGCGTTTGTCTTTCAACGAGGTGAATCGGGTTCGAATCTCTGCCGATACAAAATCCGCACGCAGCTCGCACCGGCCGCATCGCTGACGTAAAATATCATCAGTGGTAGACGGATCCATGGTTAGAGTTCCCTTGCTATCAGGCTAACCATGGGTGGTTTTTGTGTTTCCTTTCCATGTAACGCAATAATGGTTTGTCCCATCAAAAAGTTCGCCATGAAAGCGATTTTCTCCCAATACTTGAACTCCTTATCTTCTGAATTGGGTTCAAAATTACAAGTCTATGAAATTGAACATTGTCAGTCGAAAACTCAAAATTGGGTTGGGCTGTTCAAACGACGGTTCGCATATGAAGCGGGAATCTGGAATGACAAAAATAGTAAATAAAACCTCCAAAATTTAAATCCCCTTCCCCCCCAAGAAAAAGCATAACTATAAAATTGAAAAAAGGAAACAAAAAAAAAGTTGCAATGATGAAAGGATAAAAATAGCTACAAAAAAAATAGAAATTGAAAAACGCAAATCAAATGCAGAAGATAAAAAAAAGAAGAAATGAACTATGGAAGAACTGAGATAAAACTGAGAGCAGCAGTTGCAGAACTTCTAACCTTAATATTTTTTATGTTTAATTAAAAGGCTCAATTTTCCAGCATAAATTATATTTCATTTTGATAGAGAAGCTTAAAATTGATTATGAGAAAAACAATTCTAAAGTCACACCTATTATATATTCCTTTTCCTTTTTTTTTACTATTTTTCCTTAAAGGATGCTATAATAACATATATAATATATTTTTTTTTAATAATAATATCATATAATTTTAATGTCACTTCATAAACTAAGAAAAATATTTTTTTATAACAATTTAGAAACAAAATCGTAATTAAGGTTCTTTTAACTCAAAGAAAAATAAATAAATAAAAAAATAGTGGAAAGAAAAAAGTGGTTACCAATAAATCTAGTGGTCAGTGGTCATCCGATAAATTTGTCAGTTTCGCCTTTTGTCGGTAGATTTTGTCTTTTCCCCGATTATAGTAAATTAACGTTTTTCTTATCCGGGATTTTTCGGGCTATATTAATTGGGCTACTTTTCAAAAATCATGAAATATGTTTTTTAATTTTTTAAAAATTTAATAGCTTTTTGAGTTAGCTAAGTATTTGCTGAAATAGCTAATTGTTTTTTAAAACTACGGTTCTTTTAAAATTTATTGAAAAATAATTTGCTTTTAAAATCAATTTTTACTGAATATTTTCTATAAAACAATTTGGATTAATCTGGACCTGCTGTAATAGTTTCAAATTTTTCGCCAGTAAAATCGTCAAATATCAAAAGTATTCGCCAATTTTCCAAAGTCTTCGCCGAATGCAAATCTTAACAATTTGTTTATAATGATTTTTTTTTATCGGGGAGAATTATTTTACGGTAGTATATTTCTGGCTTATATTATTCGCACCCAACTTTCGCCATATAACAATTTTATTCGCCAAATTTACGATTTTATCGCATTTAGCGCGGCCCTGATTAATGTAATATGATGTATCTAGTTTACATACTTTACAAAGAACCAGAAATAAATAATTTCTTAATATTAATAAATAAGACATTCATTTCAATTACAAAATTGCAGTTTTTGGGTCACTTGTTTATTACAGAAATAAACATTATTTATCTAAGATCTATTTATCGTTAGTATCATATTTGCTATCTTTCATCTTTAAATTTTATTAAAAAATTTTGGAATTGGCATATGGATAGAACAATATTGTGGCAAAAAATATTTATAGTGCTGACGTTTAATATCCTCAGTTGCAGACGAATCATGGGTTGAAGTCCCCTTTCAGTCAGGTTAATCGTGGTTTTCCTCCTCATGCAACGCAAATGCGGGTTAGTTCCATCAGAAAGGCCTCCACAAAGGCAAAATTTTACACAATACTTGATAAAGTAGCTCCCTTGTCTTCTGGATTGGGTTCAAAAATACAAGGCTACAGAGTAAAACCAAAATTTGGGTCTGTTCAACGACGGCGATAAAATAAAATAACTTGAGGCGTGATGACTCAGGGGATCGCCTTCCAACAGAGTTCGAATTCCAGCGATAACTGTCCGATATGAATCCTCCTCACCGATCACAGTGCGGACGTAAGAATATCCTGAGTAATACACGGATCATGGATTAGAGTTCACTTGCCGTAAGGCTAACCGTGGGAGTTTCTCGTGGTTTTTCCTGCATGTAACGCAAATGCGTATTAGTTCCGTTAAAAATGTCCTCCGCGAAGGTAAATTTCTTCCATTACAAAGTAAAAAGTGGTCAAAATCAAGTAAAGAGTGGTCAAATCAGAACTGCCAAAAAGTGAGTTCTTTCTAAATCTAGCAACCATGTCACCTTTTTAAACAATACATCTCGAAGTAACTAAAGCAAATGTTCACTTCAAACACACCAGAATTGTGTAATTCATTATCTTATGAAATATTGCTGATTTATGCTCAGAAATTATACAATTTATTTCTTTTTATCAAAAACAAAATTATTTGTTTGAAAATATCGCCCCGCAGAATGAGTTGTAGTAAGAAGCTGTGTGCTTTCTAACCGGAAGTAGAGCAGGTTAAGAGGTCGAGAAAGTTTGTTGCCTACATTTATATGGAAAACATCATCCATTTACGTTAGTTTCGTAGAAGAAATTTTTAAATAAAACGAACTTGCTCCTTATTAAATAAATAATCCCAATCCTGAAACGGTAACACTATTACGGTAACGGCACTAACAATCCTGAAACGGTACTTGCTTAAAAACTTCATTCGGAAAAATATACAAATCGGAAGTTACAGTCACGTGTTCGGAGCGCTCAGAAACTGGCTCCCATTTTCAAGACTTGTTAGACAAGAATGAGAAGAAACAAAAGTGATTTCAAAAATAAAACATAAAAATGCCAACGAAAAGTAAAAAAAAAAAAAATAAATAGGAAAAACAAAACTAAAAAACCACGGTAGAAAAGAGAGGAAAATTAGGGGAACGGGACGCGACTTTACACATTGTCGACTCCCGGGCACCTCCACTCGCTGCGGTTTTATTTGTCAACTGTTTCACCGCCTTATCTAGTAACCCTCACTCAGAGGCAACCCTACGCTCACCTCAATACAGCACTCGCAAAAGTCATAAATGAATCTTCGCGCTAATGGATATTTTTAAAAGTTGCTTGTTGAATTAAGTTAAAATTTTATCCTCGTTTAAGACTAGAAAAATTCAAATAACGAGAACAAAATACTTCGTCCTTCTTTAAAGAAAGAGGAAGAAAAATTTACATACATACAATTATTTCAGTTAATTACATACATATTTCGATTAAAAAAAATTTCAAATAGAAACTATTCTTGTAAATTAAATAAAAATCTGGAGTAATAAAATAGTCAATTATTCAGAATAATCAATTTCTTTTGAATATCTTAATTAATAAACAAAGTTTAAAAAAATAATTCCCTATATAAATCATCACATTATTAAGTGTACATATTTTTAAAGATAAAAGTATTAAAAAAAAATTTACTCAGTTTGAAAAATAATTATTTTCATTTCCTTCATTTTTACCAGGTTTTATCAATTATTTCTATTTTGGAAAAAATATGTATTCTTCAAAATGCTTAACAATATCTTAAAAAAATTGCATATATTTTATACTGAACAACTTTTGATTGACAGTATTTTCTTCATAAGAGAGTCTTTAAAAAAATTTGAAAATATTTTCATTAAATTTGTTCAAATATTTTCTGTGAAATGCGTGCTATTAGGAAAACAAGGAGCAAAAATATTTTTAGTGAAGCCATGACATAAAGAAACAAATCTATGACATATTCACTACTATTTTCGTATAGTTAATTTATTTTTTATAACATCAAATCATATTTATTGAAACTTAAAGTTGTGGCTGCTTAACTTTCTTTAATGTTTCTTAAATCCGTCATGGAAAATTCCGATATTTTCCATTTTTCTTGCTTCTATCACTATTATTTGTATATATCTGAAATTACTCACCTTCGTTTTAATTGTTTCCTAATTAATTTTATCATATATTTTGCTATATATATTTATCCTTTCATTCTATGCTTCATTAATTTCATAACATATCCATCTTGTAACTTTTTATTCATAATTTTATAACAACTTCAGCTTATTAGATTCTATAACTCAACAATTGGTCTATATATTTTAAAAATTTTTTTATTCAATTTTTGGGCTTCTAAATAAGATATGGAAAAAATACTATGAAAATTATTACATTTATTATCAATCTAAAATTCGGCCTTTTTTTCTTCCTAAGTGCGAAAACACATTTACTAACTTAAGGTAACGTAATTTAACACGATTCATCTATTTTAATAAGAAAGATTCAGAGAAAAGCAGGATCAGAAAAAGTGAGATGTGTATTTTAATTTATATTCTACTTCAAAAATGAGACAAAAGAGACACAGAAAACTTTTCTGTTATTATTTAATAGTCTTCATTAGTCTTTAAAATTCCAAAAGAATTTTTCAGTTGCTGGAATCATATAATAGTCTCATTTGTAACAACTTGTTTTAATTTTTTTTTACACAATAGCTTTCATTGTATGCAATTTGCTTTAAAAGTTCAAATATTTATTCTTGGATTGTCATGCAGTCTGTGTGTCTGAAAACTGTATGACCTATTTTATTTTATTTGTTCCTTGCAGAATGGTAATAATTGTTTCTTATTTGATACTAAAAATCTTACTTTTGCTGAGATAACTGATCGCAGGAGTTTTGTTTTATTATCATAACATCGATTAATTTTTTTTAGAAAAGTGTAAGTCCTCAGCCTTTCAACCCAATTGCTTTAAAACTACTTTCTTTATTTAAAGAAAATTATTAAATTTAAAATTTGTTAAGATTCTCTTATTTGACTCAATATCTTGTCTTTAATGAATCAGAAATAAATAAACAGATTGCCCTTATATTGTTATACAGTTATGATATGAGAATGTCAAAGTTGATGCTTACTGTTTACATTATATTTTTATTTTACAAATCATAAAAAGTTTTCTTTAATCAAAATTGTGTTCACCTCATAAATATACTTTAACTGCTACAAATTTTTCAGTCTTTGCTACCAAAGCTGTGGAGTAAGCTAATACGTATGAAGGAATTTATCGTTTGGGACATAACATTTACAAAAAAGTGTCAAATCTAAGTACAATTGTTTGGACGCAAATATTGTGGCACTGCAAATGGGAATCATTACATCAAATTTAATCATAGATATTAATGTCAGAAAAGTAAAAAAGAATAAATTCATGTATAAAGCTGACAGCAACAATCTCCTCATCATTACACGTATATAAAAAGAAAATGCTTAAAACTCATAAATTGTGTAATTACTTAAATTAAAGGTTCTAAAAACTAAACAATAAGGTACAAAACCATGCTGCATTATAGAATATTGTGTCCACATACTTGGTAAAGACACCATAAATTATTTGCAATAATTTTATAAAAATAATTAAAAAACTATACCCTACTCATATATCCTACACCCACAACAAAACTTTATCCTAAAAAGGAAATAAAAAAGTAAGAAATAAATATGTGTTTCAGGAAGTCCGAATAAGAGAGAATGATAATACACAAAAATTTTTAAAGCAGCTAAATTTATTCACACCTCATGTTCACTCATGCGTTTTTTAAATCGTATGTCGCAAGTGAAACATGCGCGAATTAATATTCGAAGATTTTCGCGAGAAAATTTGAAACCCGACTTGGCGAATGTAAGATTGGCGAATTTCAAAATACGGTGCCAAAGAAGTGCCCGGGAGTCGACAATGTGTAAAGTCGCGAACGGGACAAGGCTTCCACGGCCTTGAAAATTAAGGGCCCTTAAAAGTACTTAATTTCCAGTATCACTAATTGTTTGGAACAATTTTTTTATCATAGGAAAATATCCACAATTAAAAAGTTCGTCTTTCGCCTAGAATGAGTCCCTGCTTCGACGGTAGAACATTTTGAATGCGTGTGAGTGTAGGGGTTACAAGAAAGAAAACACGCCCTTATTGTTTTTTTAATTTTATTATTAAATTTTTTCATTAAATTTTTTCATTAAAATATTCTTTCTTTCTGGATCATTCTGAAAGAAAACAATTTAGAGATGGGATCATGATACTGCAGGTGGGTAGAAGGCTTGATTTATTTTGTGCAATACCGTTGTCTGCTTGGCGCCGGAATAATGACTAATAGCACCTATCAGTCAAGCAAAAACTTTTATTTCTTAAAAACTTTTATTCTATTTATTTTCTTTCTTATTTGTTATTCTTAAAAATTTCGTCCCAAACTTATGTCTTTTGTGTACCCTTTCTAAGTTTTTCGTAACGCTGTGTACCATTAATAAAAAAGTGAATGTATATTTTACTATAAACAAATGGCACATAAGTTAAAAATCACAACTGGCTGTTGACACTACTAATTTTTAACTGTTAACTCTGCAAAAAATATGCAATAGAAAAATACGTAATCGTAAAATTTCATGACTAGCTTTTTTTTAAAATAAACGTTTTGAAATGTTTGTTTGTTGCAAGATATTCGCGTACCCCCGCTAAACTGCTACCGTACCCATGGGGGTGCGCGTATCACACTTTGGGAAACACTGTCTTAAAGGATTGTTTGTTTCGCCGTGGTGTCTTTTAGCAGGTGTTTCATGAGCAATATGGAAAATAAAGTGATGGTTTTAAGTCCTCCTAAAAACGGCAGAAGAAATCTTGCATTAGTAAAGCCGAGAAGGAAATAATATTGAGCATTTATAAAACAGAAGTGCATTCAAAACCAGATGTTCCAATCATTGATGTGGCTGATCATGCGGCTTCTATATCGGGAGTAAACACAGCTTCTGTTTTCAGAATTATTAAAGACTATAAAAGGGATGGTATACTACAGGGGTGGCGATGCTCCTTGATAGTCAAACCATTTTTCAAAATTTGAAATTTTTCGCGAGCCGCAATTAAATACGTATTTAAAAGGTATGCAAAAAAGGTATTGATTTTTTTTTACATAAATTATTTATTAAAAACATATAAAAAAAGTAAAAGTAAAAAATATGTGTATTGAATTTAAATATTAAAAGTTAAACACATTTATTTTACTTCTCTTGATAATTCTTTAAAATTTTGTGAATAATTGGTGGCGGCACTTCCCAGTAATTCTTTGAGATGCTGGTTAGCTAATACTGATCGGTGTTTGGATTTTACGAATTTTAAAGTGGAATACAATGATTCACATAAGTACGTTGTTCCGAATATTGAAATAATTTGACAGGCAGCCTTTTTCAATTCAGGATACTTCGATTCTGGTACAAATTTCCAAAATTCAGTAATCGACGTCGACTTATATTTTCATTGTAGAGCTTGATCTTCTTGCATCTCTATTAATTCTAATTCTCCAGATGCTCTTTATGTCATAATATATTAGAAATGGAAAACTCAAATTGAACTGAACAACGTTGCATTCAGTCTTTCATATTTGTTCTCAGTAATTTAAAATACATTTAGAAACACTTTCGGAATGATAATAATTTTTTATAAATATAATAGCACAAAAATGAAAAAGGAACTCTGTACTCTGGTACATTTATCAAGAGCCACAAATAATCCTTCAAAGAGCCGCATTTGGCTCGTCAGCCGCATGTTAGCCACCCCTGGTATATTACATTCACTGAAGAGGACTAAATCTCGTAAAACTTTTTTGGATGACATTGACGATTTCGACAGAAATGCTGCAAGAAGAAAAGTTCATGATTCTTTCCGCCGTAACGGAATTCCGACAATAAACAAAGCTCTCAAAACTGTGAACGATGATTCTGATTTACTAAACTGTAAAAGAACGACATTTTATTCCCTGTTAAAAAAATTAGGCTTCAAACATCAAAAACCTACCTAGTTTCATTTTTACTTTTTAATGATTCGTTATTATCCATGATTAATTATGATTAATCCAATGTTAATACAGTTATTCTTAAAATTTTGTTCTTTTCTGCGTAGATTAATCTAATTATTTTTGCTTTAGGTACAGATGTTAATTAATTACAAAAATTCAAATGCTACTTAAAATTAAATAATTTTGATTACTTCATTCTATTTTCAAAAACCTATTGAATTCGAGGGTTACAAACTGCTTTTTTTTTATAGGTTAAGTGGGTATATTTTTTTTAACTAAAGATTTTGTGAGACATGTAAAAAAGTTCCAAGTTTCTTTTAGCGTAATTATTTTTGTAATACTTCCCTTAGAACTATATATATATATATATATATATATATATATATATGAAATAACGGTGGAACCACACCGTTATTTTTTAGTTATTTACAGTCAAAGCAGCATGTTTAACGAGTCCATATTGTGCATAATCTCTTTTATTTCGTAGCGATGGTGAAAGCATACATCTTAGCCCCCTCCAAGCTGGAGATGGGGGGAGACCCATGTCCCGTCTAAGCTGACGGATTTTATTTAAGCATGATAAACAACAAAAAGCATACGCAAAAACATTGCTCCTGCGTTATATAGGATGATTAAAAGTTGTGAAGAGGCCAGTCACTATTGCCTTTTTCTGTATTCTTACGCCTCATCAATTTATTTATTACTCATAGCAAATCGTTTAATATTCTTTCCTTATATGGAAGTGAAAGATCTTAAAATAACTTCTCTTTTGAAGTATAAATCTAATTATTATTCATTGGCATGTTTTTAGCCTTGAAGTCCCAAAATAGAATTTCTACCCTTATCCTTTACTAAAGATATTTTATGAAAACGAATGAAGTTTTAATGCTTTTATTAATACAAAAGTATTTAATTTTTGTATTATATATATATATATATATATATATATATATATATATATAGCGCGGCATTTTAACAGCGTTTCTGATATATTTTTTCTTCTCCACTTCTTCTTTTAAATACAAATAATTAGATTGTCGGTAAAATAAAAAACTGATTTTCTACGTTGCAAGTTTTGTTTTAAGAATTTAGGAAAATTTTCTATTTCTCTTATGCTTTTTTGATTAATTGTGTTTCTTTTTTATTTTATTTTGATAACGTATTTTAACGCGTGTTCTTTTTCGTCATTTTTTCTAAGAATCCGGCGATGGGAAACACTTAAAAGTGTAATTATCAGCGTTAAATTTTTTTTTTAAAAATCGAGAGCGATTTCTTATTTTATTTCTGTTTGGCTTTCCCATTTTTTTTAAAAAAAAAGGAAGAAAAAAAACTTTTGTTTTTGTTATGATGTGGCAATTTTAACGAGCACTACTCTTAGATATATTTAAATCGATTATCGCGAATTATCGACTTAACGGACATATCGGCAAGCCGATATAATTACATTTTATTTTTGGCGATGCATCAGGAATCTGATTTAACCCACTAACGGGACTCATTTGTTCCAACAAATGTATAAAAATTACTAATGACCCTCACTGACTGAATTAACTGACCCTCATTTGCGTTACATAGAGAGAAAAATCACGAAAATATGCCATGGTTAGCCTGACGGTAATGGGACTCGAACCGATGATCCGTCTACCACTGAGGATATTTTGCAAGCCAGATTGGCGCAAGCCAGATGCGGAATTCGTATCGACCAGTCATCTCTGGGATTCGAACCCGGTCCACCTCATATGGAAATCTGATTTAAATGGCTTCTCTCGTGTTCACGGTCCAGTTTAGTCCATCTTTAGATAATGCCCTCAAACACTTAAATAACAAAATGATTAAAAAGAAAGCTCTTTTAACGAGAAAAAGTTTTTTGTAATTCTGATGAAGCAGGGTATAAATTAAAAAAACTATTAAAGAAAAATTAAAAAAAAAATTAAATAAATTGTAAATGTTATATTTTATGCAATAGTTTTAAAAAATAGAAATAACACGATTTCAAAAATAGTGATCTCTGTTTAAAATCATGCCTTTTAATAAAACGCATTACGTTTTCAACTATACGATTTTAATGCGTAGTAAAATATTTCGTCCTTGTGTCTAGTTCAGATTTATGTTGGTATTTTTTAAAACCGCAAAAAGCATTTCGCCATTTATTTTATTACACTTCTGGATCCTAGATATAAAAACTCTATGTGACATTTAGTTCAAACTTTTTTAATTGGCGAATTTTCAATTGGCGACTTAAGTACGGCGAATTCCAAATAACCGAGAAACAATATAACAACCATAGAAAACTAAATTAGTATTCTCTTTCCTCTACTGAATTTAAAGTAAATATTGATGTTCCTCCATAAAGTAAATATGATTTAAAGTAAATATTGATGAATTCCTTGTTGAAAGCGTGGGTTTGTGTCTTATTTTTGAGATCTATTTATTAAGTAAATTTCCTTTTTTGTTGATACATTTATTATAGAATTTTATGAAAACATTTTTCTATTCTTTTTCTGCATTTATTTTATTTCAATTTATTGTTTTTATCAATAGTTTTGTATTTAAGGACTTTGATAGGTTTTTTGCCATAGAAATGACTTTATGAAGGAATATTTGTTGAATATCAAATCAAGTGTTGAATGTTAACAAAGTTGTAATATTATTTTAGGAAAGATAGTCAATCAAATGAAACGTCGCGATTCGCATTTACGAAACTTAAAATACACTCAGGGCGATTCCTATTAACGAGATTTAAAACTATAACACAATGTAATTTTCATCAAATATTCAAAAATTACACACCATGATTCGTTTTAAAATAACGCTTCATGATATATATATATTCACCTGATTTTTTAAGAAAAATTTTGATTCGAACCTGGGTTATTTTAAAATCAAAGATTATGATTTGTAATTACGCGATTTTAATATCGAACATTTCGTTTTTTAAACTCAAAATTTAAAAACCGCACATCACGATTCATATTCACGCAATTTAACTTAATAATTGACTTTTCATGGATTAAAAATAAATTTTGGCATTTTGCCAACGTATAATTCAAAATATCTTTGTAAAATTTTTGGTCAATATTCATGGATTCAGATAATTAAAATATAATAGTTTAAAAGAGTTTTGGATCCTTTTTTGAAGCTATCATTATTTACCACGTTTATATAAACTTGCCTTCGTGTATGTCTGTCCGGGTGGAATTTTGTAATCCATTTTAAACTAACTTCCCGACTAGCTACAAACTTCAAATTTAGCACACAGTTCAGAATTGGATGACAATGCATGAAAATGAAGAGAAAAAAGACATGCAAAGTAAAATAAAATTAAAATTTAAAAAAAAATTATTTTCGAGATTGTCTTTTGTTGTCGATTCCATTATTTCAAATTATTACGTGTCGGGTGAAAAGATTTTTGTTGTCGGAGTATTTTTATTGGCTGAAAAATCACGTGGTAGGATCCAGTTTTTCCTCATTCATCTCCAGATTGTTTTGGTTGTCATCAGCATAAAACTTATTCTATTACTTTAGTAGTAGTCTTGTAGTAGTCTTGACTACTCTTGACTAAGAAAAATAATCTAAATAAAAATATATATTTTTAAAAACCACGTTTTTTGTAGTGAAGAATAATAATTAAAAAATAATAATTTTTTAAAAATATAAAATAAAAATTAAAAATTAAAAAAATCATAGTTTAAAATAAAAAAATTCAAAATAAAAAGTAATATTTTTAAAAACCACGTTTTAGTAGTGGAGAATAATAATTAAGAAAAAAATTGAAAAACGAAAAACGTGGGGCGCATGAAATACATAACAGTACATATACACATACATTTACACATTTTCTTACTCATACACATGCACAGCCACATATGCATTCACATACATATGCATATACACAAACATATTCCACATCCACATTCAGATACAATTACAATTACTGATATACATAAACATATTCTCAAGAGCACACATACACACACTAATATAACATTACTGTTATGTATTTCATGCGCCCCACGTTTTTCGTTTTTCAATATTTTTCTTAATTATTCTTCTCCACTACTAAAACGTGGTTTTTAAAAATATTACTTTTTATTTTGAATTTTTTTTTTATTATTACCACTCAAGTATTGTCGGAATCTTTGTCGAAAAATTGAGAATATCATATAGTTTTAAGAATTTTATAATATTGTAATAAAATTACAATATTATGAAATTTACAGTTACAATATTATTATTATTATTATTTTAATTGAAATAATACGACTTAACTACTGTAATTGCTTAAAATATTTTCATGAATTTAATTCATTTATGCTTTAATTATTAAAGTTTCTCAAAATAAGATTTAAAATATATCAATTTCTCATTTATAAAAATTATGATTAGAGTTTACAATTGTCTATTAGCAGAAGACATTCAATGATTATCTATGTCTCCTGCGTAAACGTCTATTTCTTTTAAAATTTCGGGTATTTCTTCGTGAAGCCCCCCCCCCAATCACTCCTCTTAAATATTGATGGTGAATTTTTATATTCACATTTTTCTATTTTTTTTTAAAAAATAGTTTGTGATAAATATCAGTTGAAATCATATTCATTTATTTAAAAGATTGAAATATATTTTTGTTTAATTTGTAAACACTCTTCCGACGTTATTTATTTTAGAAGAGTGTTATGTTGTATTTAGCTCATGTCAATCCTTGACTCTTAAGTTTATTTTGATCCTTTAAAATTCCATTTCTAGTCTTCCTTTGTAATACACATCTGAAAATTATTGAATTGATATATTTAATAAGATTTTTTATTTTATCTATCAAATATAAACCCTGTGTAAATTATTCTGGAAATCACCTTTGAGATAAAAGCTGTAATTTTACTCACACATCGTAAGACAATCAACAGTTTTACTGAGACAAAATGTCATTTTTGTTGCGACCTTTTTTTTATTTGCTCTTTCATCCCTGAATTGTGTATACTTTTCTATGTTCATTTTTGACAAGGATTCTAGAAAGAAAAAGTTAAGGGTGGTTTTTACAAAACACCCTGTATATGAAAGGTTTTCACTCGACATTAAGAGTGATTTAAGGTAAAAACTAACACATATATATTATTAGCCATTTGTAGATAAATGTCTTATTACTGTATTTAATAGAGTTAGTAGAGTCGGATAAATTTCAAAAAATGAAGCTTTCAATTTCCAAAATGTGCCAAACAATGAAAAAAAAGTAAGTTCTTCACTATACATTTCGATAAAATCGGTTTTATAACTATTTCCTATCTATTGCTAATGCTAACAAAATTGAAACCGAAATTCATAAAACTGATAACAATACTTTGCAATTTATAAATTAGTTTTACTTATCAAATAAAAATGCAAAATTCATAAAAATCTCATTTTTTGAATTTTTTGTCTTTACTTTGATTTTTCTATTGCATGACAGTGTCTTCTATAAATTAACTCAGTTTTTCCGTGACATTGAAAATGTGCCGAAGTTTCAGAAAGATATTTGGGAGAAATTAATGTCTGTTAAACAAATCGTCATACTCCGTGAAGCATATGTTACAACTTGATCTTTCAAAAGTTCGAATTTTAGAAACGCTAAATAAAGACAGGGGTCTGTCCAGACATTTTGTGAAAGGTCCGTTTTTCGTGAAATTGTGAAAAAATGACTCGCATTTTTTCAATCAGGGTCCGCTTTTATGAATTTGTGCAAATAGGGTCCGTTATTGCAAAAAAAAAACTTTTTCAAGGAGTTTTTAAATTGTAAAGACATACATGATAATGCTCAACACTGTAAAATTATAATTAAAAAAATTAAATTTTAAAAAATAAACAACAATTGCTGCTTCTAAATTAGAAATGCAACATTTGATATTTAGCCTATACTGCTGAACGCAGAATATTCATTTCGGACGAATAATGGAAGAATCGTCTGACGAAACTTAATTCGTTTACATCCATCTTTCTTGTTTTCTGCCCTGGAAAGGGTTTATTCGATTGACAAAATAATAATGAAGATAAACAAGTTTGTGAAGGGTCCGATTAAAAGAATAATCTTTTTGTGAAGGGTCCGTTTTTAAGTTAAAATATTTTGTGAAGGGTCCGTTTTTATGGAAAGATATTTTGTGAAGGGTCCGTTAACGGACCCAAATTTCTTCTAAACAGACCCCTGAAAGAAAATGCTACATTATGAAAGTTTAAAAGGGTCTCTCTTTAACCTTTCAACCCCCTAGTTATTTGACGTAAAATCGTTGTAAAAACATTTTTTTTAATAAGCAATCGGGGAAAAAAATTTTTTTTCAGGAGTTTTTTAAAATGTAATTAAAAATGCAATTGACATTGAATAGCTGGTGGAATATACCCCGATCGTGATACAATATCTAAAATTAAAAACCTTTCTTTTAAAACAAACTTAACATAAACTATGTATTTAAAGTAAAGAAACAATTCAAATGCGTAACTACAATTGTTAAAAAAATAATAGAATATATATTTTTTTATTTGTAAAATCAATTTCGCATAGAATTTTTAAGTTCTTTAAAAAGTGTAGCGTGTAATGTGAGAAAGGTTTCTAGAAAACATTAGCTTCAATAAATATTACTTTTTTGCATAATATTACTTTTTTTAAGTTTAGCATTTAATAAAGTAATTAAACTCTTATTATTTAAAGAAAATAAAATTTCAACAAAGCGCATGTCGAGTAAAAAGTTGTTAACTACAGTTTGTAAATAATATAGTAGTATAATATAGTTTGTAATATAGTTTGTAAATAATACAGTAGTTGAAATGTAGTTTTAAAAATATTTTTTTTTGTTTCAAGGGTCAAAGATTTCATCCGTTTAAAATAAGACTTGGCGAGATTTATAAAACTCGAATTTTAAAATGAACATTTTAATCCTCTTCCGCAACAGCGATTGTTAACAAGGAGAGAGCAGGGGGGGGGGGAGGCAGGCGACTGCTGGCGTCACTGACTTCCAGCCAATTGAAAACCCGCGAAGAGCTTAATTTGCATCTTTCTTCTTTCTTGCATCTCTTAAGATTTTCCGTATTCCCCCCCCCCAAAAAAAAGAATTTTTTTTTTCTGAAGCTGTGTTAATGTAAGAGTAAAGATACTTAAATCTTGCATTTGAATGTAAGTAATGTTTCATTTTTTATTTTGTAGCACTTTAATGATATTTTGTTTTATCATATTTATTTTTATTTGGTTTTTTTTTAATTACTTAAGTAATTAGGGTATACCTGTTCATTTACTTAGTTTACTAAGGATATTTTCATGGAAAAGTAGTTATCTTAAATTTTAATGCATTAAAAAATCTTATTTTTTTGAACTGCTTAAGTTTTAAACCAGGTTTCATTCCCGCAGAATTACAAATTATCATCTGGAAATATTAAATAGAGGGTGAAATCTTCATTATACACAGCCGAAACGAGCTTTGCTTATTCTTTGTTGAGTGTCTTCTGTAAGTGAAGTTAATTTTGAAATTTTCTGGACAGTTTTAATACGTTATGTTCATAAGAGTTTGCGTATTGTGAACGATTTGCGATGTTGCAACGATGCAATAAAATTATTTGTAAAAGCTTTTTTAAATTTCACATTATTTTTTTAAAATCTAAATCATGCTTCTTTAATGTCCAAATAATTGCTAAAGTTTACATTCACGCTTTTTATGAATACGCAATTTTTTTTTAAATCATTGACATAATTTTACATACACACAATTAACTACTTTCTTAAAAGTGTTTTTTAATATTATTAAAAGGTTTTTAAGAACAAAGTTTTATAAGAAACGAAACTTATTGTTTATATTTCACAACGTTCTTACATTCTGTTTGATAACATTCCAACTTAAATATTTTGCGCATGACAAATATTGATTTTTATCCATTATTCATTAACATCCCTATTTTATTAAGTAATAAATATTTTTTTTTTCTTCATTAATATACAGTTTTATTCATTACACTGGGGAACAAGTTTTTTGTTGCTTTTATATAAATACTTAATCTTTCCTAATTAGGGCACTTCGACAGATTCTTTTTAAAAATGATTTTCTTCTGTTAATTTTCGGTGAAATGTTTAGAAACGCTATGCATATCAGGGAGTTAAAGATCATTTCCTTTTTTTTTCTCTTCTGAATTCCAATTTGAGACAGCATATTTTTATTCTCTTGTTAAGTTCGAGTGTAAGTAATCTTACACCTTTTTTTTTTTAATCATCTAGTTTAATCTTATAGTTTTATTTCTTTCATTTTTTTTCCTTTTTCTTGTTCTGAATTTTGATTTGTTTTTAAAATCTTAAAACATATTTTTTACACAATAGCGACAATTTTTGGAGGGCGTAACAGCATAGAAATATGTATCTCGAATATTTTAGTTATTGTTTATTAAAACAATTTATTTTTTTTAAATTTTTTTTCTAATTATTAATTAATTCAAAAATTTTATTGAGGTATTTTTAAAACTAATTATACTTTGAGTTTATAAGTGAATTCTCAGATTTTTCCGATTTAGCTTTAACAGTTTAATATTTTTTATTCGTCGTCATTTTTGATGTTTTTGAAACTTATTGAACTAAGAATACTTGATTCTTCATTTTGGAACTTAGTTTTTTTCCTTATTATGGAACTTCAAAATTGAAGTACGTAATTCATTAAAACTCCAATTTTGTTCCATATACATTTTGATTATCTTAACAATCGACTATAAAAAAATAATAAAACTTCTAAAATTTTCCTCAGAAAAACCTTTTATAAAAATCTTTTTATTTTCATGTTTTATCTTTAATCATATATTCTGGTAATTATTTATGAAAATTTGGTTTTTGTGTTAATGTTTTAGGGATTGAATTTTTTCACGGGTAGTAAAACTTTTATGAATTATAAATCTTACTTTAGTAAATTGATTTAAAGTTATTTTAACGTTACGATATAACTTAGTCTTCATAAACGTTCTTTTAATTTCTTTTATTGCGAGATATTTTGTGTTTTCTTCATCTGCTTCTAGTTGACAGGAAAGCAGAAAATGTCTATTTGTATTTTTGCACATCTTATTTGGTATGACAGCCTAAGGTGGGCCAAAGCCTTCAGTTGAAGATTCCGCTAGGACAATTTATTCTTTGACCTGGAGTCTTTTATCCCCATAGCACTAAAACCTGTTTCCACATAATCGGCCCATCATTTTCTTACGTATTTATGTGTATAATTTTAATTGGAAAAAAAGCTGTTCCCTTCAAATAAGTTGTATTTTGTATTTGGCTTAATCACACATTGAATAATCACTGATTGATATCCTTTGTAAATAAGTATTGTTTTCTTTTTAAGGAATTAACAGTCCTTTGCTGAAACTCGCCGTGTGGCCTGACGGAACTGTATATAGTGTGTCAGACGGAAACTCGCTTAGGTGCTCGATGCAACTCATTAAGGCGCCTCATCTACAGCTATTGGATTAGTTAACTGAGCAATTTGGGTAAGTACTCTTTGTATAGATTTCAAACTCATTTTATACCCTATTCAAAGAAATTGTTTCGCTTTCAAAAAGGAAGAAATATTCATTTTAGATTAAAATAAATTAATTAGAGTGCTATAAATTGTTTAATGCCAAATACTAACATTAATGTGAAAAAAATGTAGAAGTAGAACTTATTTATATAAATTTACCAGAAGAGGGATAAAACTCTTTTTTTTTAATTCATTAAATATTTAGAAATTAAATTTTCTATTTGTGTGTCAAATAGAGAGTAATCATTTCTTTTACTTTGGTTTTTGAGCCGCGATGGTTCAGGGGATAGAACGTTCGAGGCGAACCGGGTTCGAATCCCAGTCGATACGAATTCCGCATCTGGCTTGCACCGACCACAGTGCTGACGTGTAATATCCTCAGTGGTTGAAGGATCATGGGTTTGAGTCCCCTTGCAGTGGGAGGTTCTCGTGGTCTTCCTCTCCATGTAACGCAAAAGCGGTTTAGCTCCATCAAAAAGTCCTCCACGATGGTAACATTCTCCCAATACTCGACCCAAGAGTTCCCTTGTCTTCTGCATTGGGTTCAAAATTACAAGGCTACGGAGTTTATCATTAGTAGTCGTAAACCCACTTATTTGGGTCAGCTGTTCAACGACGGTTATAGTATTATAATATTACTTTGGTTCGTGGGTTCGATCCCCGCCGACCGAAGACTCACCGTGTAGTAAATGGTGACTGATGCACGTTAAATCTGTCGAGTTGCAAAGTCCTCCATGTTCCCATAACAAATCAATTCCTCTGTGGGGTACTGATCCAGGAGTTTCCTTGTCTTCTGAATTGGTTCAAAATTACCAGGCTGCGGAGTTCAACATTAGTAGTCGTAAACCCGAAATTGGATCGGCTGCTGAACGACGGTTATAAAATTTAAAACAATACTTTTAATAAGTTCGAGCAATTAAAGTAATCTTAAACTTTTGTTTTTCATCGAATTAGTTTTATTTTTATCATTTTTTTCCTTTCACTACTCGTTATGAATTACGTTCGTTTAATATATTTTATGCTTTAGGGACAAAATGTTTAAGTATACGTGATAACATGGAATCAGATGTCTCGAATCTTTTAGTTATTGTTTATTTCAAACAATTAGCTTTTTCAATGTTTTCAAATAGTTTAAAGAATAAACGCATTTTATGACGAAAATTATTGCAGAAAATTTATTAAGCATTTTAAACTAATTATACTTCCGAAATATAGTATATAAGTAAATTCTCAGTTTTTTCCGATGTGCCTTTGTTTAGAGTTTTAATATTTTTCCTTCGTCCTAATTTAAAATGTTTATGAAATTTATTAAACTAAGAATATTTGACTTTTACTTTTGGAATTAAGTTTTTTCTTCTCATTTTGGAACTTCGGGTTTTTTTTTACCCTAAGCTCGTGATGTTTGAATTCAGCTCAGTTCACTGATTCAATTTTTGCACTGTTTTAAATTAGAATTGCTGTTTCTTTAATCAAATAGACTCAATATTTAATTCAGATACCGATATATGAGTGGTTAGCTAGCTCAAATACAAAATTTAAAAAAAAAGGAAAGAGAAAGAAGTCTTCTTTGACAGTAAGAAATGCAGAAAATGTGGTATCAAAATACGTTACAAAGGTTGTTTATTTAAAATGTAGAAAATTAGGAAAATAAAACTAAACATTTTTGAAATTCGGAAATTACTTTAAAACACGTTATTAGTGTAATGCTACTCAGAATATACAAATTCTTTTCACTTTGTCTGTTGGAAGTTTATGCTCAGGCTAATGCGTGACTCACGACCCCCCTAAGAATCTTTTATTTTATTTTACAATACTCTTACTTACTTTTTAATCAGGTATAGTTTCTGTCACCGTATGAATTGCTTACATTGAATATGTGATAAAAAAAATCGATGTGAGCAGTAAAGCCATTTCTGGCTCTTTAACCATAAACATATTTATTCAATCAAACTAAACCTTTTGATAATTAAGTTCACCGAAGTCAAGCATCACTGACTGCGGTCAGTGTGCGGGTGGGTAACCACTTGGATCAGCCTGCGTAGGGACCGAGGGTGTGCGATATTGGTCCTCGTTAAACTGTGCTACCGTAAAGTGCTCGACTTCGCGTGCAGGTCGTCGGGCTACCGAAGCGGGGGTGCCATCCCCTCTGCAGAGGATCAAAATTGTGATGGCATGTTTTCGGATCATCCTCAGGGATGTTTCCCAGACCGTCGCCAATAGCCCATTGTGCAGCTCTAGTGCGACGTAAATGAACTACAACAATTGTTTATTAAGTTAGACGTACTTTCTAGCATTGTTTAAATTTGTTTTCCGATTCGCATGAAAATATGAATATATGCTGGCTTGTTCGACATTTCTTCTTGAGTTATTAAACTAAACATTTTTCTTACGGCAAAAGCTTCAAATATTACAAAAGCATACCAAAGTCAAAAATCTTGATGGTCCTATCAAGAAATTTTGATGGTTTATGCTGGTTTCACTGAGATTCATGATGGTCCAACAGCATCCATCATTTTCTATTACGTGTTTTTTGATATGCTTCCATCATTCCATAATGGAGACTCTAATACTATGATGATTAACCATCAAGAGACTCTCATGGACCAACAATCCGTTATGGTTGATGATGGTTCCAACTATACATTTTCATAAGGATTAAATGGGAATTCTTGTTGGTTTTCAGGAATATACCATCAAAACATTTTGGGTTTTTATGCAGAACCATCATCCGAATTTCTTACATTGAGATGATGGTTGTTCATGATCGTTCCATCATTTGATTTTTAAGACGCTATCATGGAAATTCGTGATTGTTCAACATGAACAAACCATCAAAACAAGTTGCTATTTTTATGTTGGACCATCATAAATCAATCCGAATTCCTACATTGATTACTCATGTTGGTTACCATCAAAAAATAGAGTAGTTCATGATGGAATTATTGATGGTTACCATCAAGATTATGTTGGTCCATCAAAAAATAGAGTGGTTCATGATGGAATTATTGATGGTTACTATCAAGATTATGTTGGTCCATCAAAAAATATAGTGGTTCATGATGGAATTATTGATGGTTACCATCAAGATTATGTTGGTCCATCAAAAAATATAGTGGTTCATGATGGAATTATTGATGGTTACCATCAAGATTATGTTGGTCCATCAATGGAAAACCATCAGAGATTTTGACTTGGGTATGTAAAGATCCAATCACTAAATCAAGAGTTATTTAGGGTGTTCTTTTTTTCGTACTGTACTTACTTTGTCAGAAGAATGTCCTAGATTGCCTTATTTTTTTGTGTTCTTTCTATAAATGTATTGCAATTTTGTTCCCCCACCCCCTTTTGAAAGCAAAAATGATCAAACATCTTCACCCAATATTTAAAACAAAAGTTATATAACTATTGTGATTCATCTGTAAATATCTCTTCCTAGTCAAGATTACAGTCTTGTGGCTCAGTAATAAAATTTCTCATCTAAAAAATTCCATAATCTGTATAAAAATAAGTTTTTTTGATTATGAGATTTTTGCTATGAAATTTTGCTGTACGCAGCTAATCTACGATAATTTTTTACTTCTAAGCAATAAATAAAAATCAAAAAATCAAAATAGCCAGGAAATGTCACCTTCCACTCTTGCCAACGAACTATTCTGAAACCTAACCTTTTTCCTTAAAGAAAAAAAAACGAACTCAAATCTTAAAAGCTGTGAGCAAAAAACTGAAGTATTTCAAATGCTTAATATAAAAATACAATATTGGCTAATTTGAGTAATCAATTTAATTTTACCACTTTTTTAATAAAATATAAGATTTCAGTATAATTTAATTTTTGGTTTAGTACCTTAACTTTTTTAATTGAAACTCTCGCTTAATTTTATTAATATCATGTACCGATATAAAATTAAGTTTAATGCACCTCAAAATTTCACTATTTTGAATTTTGTAAGCGTACAGAGTAATCATTTTAGTGTTATTGTAGGTAACTGCCTCTTTTATCACTTTATATTTTGATAAAAATTTTTTTTTGCCTTCATTCAACTTTAGAATAAAAGTTGAAATTTTTCCATGAATCTTTTTTTTTTAAATTTTAAGAAAATTTTGAAAATAAGTAATAAATATTAAACGTGAGCATTGCTCGTATCCTTACCCCCTTATCAGGGAAAATAAGTAAATCACAAACCCCCTTCCACTGTTAGGTGCTTACGTATTATTTGAACTGCCTCGTATCTACTCTATTTCGCCGTTGAACTATTATTCTTAAAAAAATTTACAAATATTTCATACACTTCAGTGTATGAAAAATATTTCTCAATTTTTTTTAAAAAATTTTATCTCTATCATTTGAATTTATATTTTTCAAAGCATTTAAATTGTTTACTTACTTATTTATTTTATTAGAATTGTTAATGAGAATTAAAGTAAAGATTAAAACGCGGATAATTTTTTTAATAAAAAAATTGTTTTCATATGTAACTATATTGAGTTGGTTTTGAAACTAAACTTAAAATTAAAGATGTGAAAGACCGATATGACATTTAAAAAATTCTATCTTATGCTTATGCTCAACAGAAATACTTGTTAGTCATTCTATCCAGATATTAATCATTTGTATGAGTTTAGTCGGGATACCTCAAGAAAGTGAACGCTAAATAGACAAGTATTTATCTCTGAACATTGCTTACTACGTTTTTAATAAATCGCTTTCGTTTGTTTAATGCTGGAATCTTGAAAATTTCGACCTTTTACTGACATGCTAGAGCACCCAAACTTTAACTGAAATTTTTTACTGAATGATAGTTTCAATCATTTTTCTAATCGCTAAAAGCAGCATTTATCGTCAATCGAAATATTGACATCATACTGATTAACTAGAATTTCAACGTGAACTTTGTAACGAAATTGACAAATGTGTAAATAATAAATGTTAAAAAATCCAAACCATAAGCAAATGTCCCCTTAATTTTATTGCCATATAAAATTTATTACCAAAAAAATATATATATAGGGTATCTGAGCACCTGGAAAGTCATGAAAAATCATGGAAAGTCATGGATTTCAGTATTGAACAAAATTTGTCATGAAATGTCATGATTTTAAATTTTTTTTTTAAATCGTGGAAAGTCTAGGTTGCCGAAAAATCTAATTTTTAGAATGAAATTTACCCCCTCCCAATTTCACAAGAGTTCCGATGTTCCAAATCTAAATTTGTAGCAAAATCCCAGCTCATAGTCATATTCTATAAAAATATAAAGTGTTTTTTATCCTGTTCCTTAAAAATTATGGCGTTCTTTCGAGAAATTAAAGAAAGAACATCCTTTCTAGAGCGAATTATCTTTTAAACTGCTGTGATTTCAGAATTTTTTTTATTTATTATTTATTTTTTATTTTATCAATTTAAAATTCCAGTTTAGGCTTTTCATATTACACTTACTTTAAAGAGGAAGTAAAACAGCTTTAAATAACTACATATATTTGACAGTATTTCGTTATTTGCTTTTGTATTTTTTTTAGCTATTTTATTGCTTCAACTCTTTCTTTACTCGGTTTTTTAAGTTTAAAATCAATAAATATGCAGATAGAGTATAGCAATTTTGGTTATAATGTTATTGTAATGCTTTTTTAAATTTATTGTTGTGTTTTGTGGCGAAAATAGTAACTTTTGGTAAGTCATGAAAATTTTTTTGATTTATTCATGGAAAGTCATGAAAATATTTTGGATTTATTCATGGAAAGTCATGAAAATTTTTTGGATTTATTCATGGAAAGTCATGAAAAGTCACGGATTTAAAAATCTAAAATGTAGCAGATACCCTGTTGATATATTCGACCACTTTTCGCTTGGCAAGAGTTCTCAAATTTGAAATGGTGCTCTGACCTTGGCTACCACAAGTAGCTATCGTTTTTTTTCTTTTTTTTTTCTTAAAAATTGTATGCTGCAATTTATCTCTATTTTTATCCCAAATCGAAATTTCAACCACTTTATTACGTAAACTTAGAGAATAATAAAAAAGAAAGCATAATAATTCGAAAAGTATTTAGTTTTCTTAAAGTTGATTAAATGAAGAAAGTAATTTCATTTGTAATAACTGCTAATACCAAAAATCGCCCCCTCCCGTGTTTCAGAATATTGAGCCCTACATTTATCGTCTTAATTAAGGCAAAGATAGAATCGTTTTCTTCTTTCTCTCTACTTCCACCTAAAAAAAAGTAATTTTTAAAATTTAATTTTATTCATGTTAAATTCTCTTTTTTATGTGTCCATGTATAGAGTCACATAAGACAATAAGATTCTTTTACTGTTTGTTCAAAATAAATTCAGATGTTTAACTTTACAAAATGACTTTTATTTACAAGAATTTTAAATACGATATACTTATTTTTTCATGGAACACAGAAAGTTGCCATCGGCGAAAACTAAAATAAAACTACAAAAATTAAGTGGAAATAGTAGTAGTTGCAGTCACGTGATATTAACTATAATAACATATTATAATCTCTAACATATAATATACTTGACGAACATTGTTGTCTTTATTTTAGAATATAGTTTTTATTGTACTCAAATTTGAAGTAACAAATTCAAAACGCAGTTATTTTTCTTTCTCTTATCTTCTGAATCGATGTTGTTTTCTATCTGACGCATAGAAAATGATCTTTTGGTAATTATTTTATAAAATTCAAAAAGTACAAATGAATAAAAAAACCTTTTAATTTGATGATACAAAGGTTTGACAGTAAAACAAATTTGGCGATGATTTAAAAACGAAATTCATAGCCTTTAGTATGTAAAGTCGAATTTGGCGATTAAGTAACTAGCACAACGGTGTTTACATTTTCATTGAGTGGTAACCCGTTCAAATGTAAGTTTTAAGTGAAATAATTGTTCGTATTATATTCAATTGCATAGTCCCCTGGTAGAATTTTCTTCCTTCTATTTTAAACAAATATTAATCATGGTTAGCGCTTAGTATCTCAATTTCGGGAAGCCTTAAATTTCTTTTTGACGAGATCTGTTTTCTTTTCCGCAAAACTTGTTGATTTGATCAAATCATTTCATCTTAAGAACGTCGCACAGTGGGACAAAATCAGAAAAATGCGGCCAAAATTAGAAAATTAACTTCAATGTTCTAGAAATTGATCACCTATAGGTTTTTTTGGTCATTGATTTTAAATATGAAGTCAAAATTTCAAAAAAACAAAATGGCGGATCCAAAATGGCGGATGATAATTGAAAATATTACAAATAAATAAATAAAAATTATTTAATAGCAGTTTTTGTGATTTTTGATTACAAATTTGTGGTTAATAATTTTAATAAATGAAGTAATGGATGCAAAATCACAAATATTTATCAAAACAAATTTAAACTAAATAAATTGAATCAAAATATTTAAGATTGTTAATTACAAATTCGATTATCGAATTTAAGAAAAATAATGAATCTATTTTGCTAGATATAAAAAATTTTGAAAATTTTATAACAGAAATAATAATCTCAAGTTTATTTTTATGATTTTTTTTATACACGAAGTATTATTTTTATTAAATAACGTTTTTTATTTATATTTAATATAAACAAACTACTTTGGCACTATTAATTTTCCATTTCTATAAAACATGAACTTGCTGAAGGATCTTCCAATAAATCGATAACGGCTTGAGGCATGCTACCACTTTTCCTACTAGGCAATTTTCGAAGAGAACTTATTACTGGATCTGACGAAATTAGAAACATATGTATAGCTCGTTCACCAGGAATTGGCACTTGGCTCCGCCTTCATCACGTGGTATGCGACGATACTATTTCGCTATTTTTGGGAGAAGGTTGTGAGCAATCCTGAACAATGTTGCTATTTGGCGATCGTTTGGCAAAAATATTTATTTCTCAAACTTTATGTGCATTTTTTTAACAATGAATATTTCATAAATTTGATGATATTTTACACTATTTTTTATGATATTTCTTTCTTTTGAGTGAATAGTTTGTCCTTTATGAGACATTTCGCTGGGAGAACAACAGTTTTAAAATTTAAACTATAATTAGCTAGTGTAACAAAAGGTATGTTAGCAGATGATAAAGCAAAGTAAGTGACTGAAAAAGAATTCACTTTCTGTGTTTGGCGCAAATTAAGGGTTGTCTCAATTTCAACAACGGAGATGTTTCTCTTTTAACTCCCGCGCTGAAATGAACTCTGCGTCCGAGGAGGTGGAGCCAAGTCTCAACTCCTGGTGAACGAACTATAATATGTCTTCATTCGTGTGTACTCTAGATATCTTTCTTGTGAACTTTTCACGGTAATTTCTAAAATCTTTATTCCTAGCCTCTTGGGCTTCTTCACTCATCATACCTATAGGTAATAAAGCTGATTTTAAAATATCATGTCCGTGAATCAATATCTTATGAACGCTAGCTGGCATTGGATACCACGAATACTCATTTACATATAAATTTGCAAGTTCCAATGAATAATTGTAAAATTTAGAGGAATCAACTGCATACCTACTTGATAATGCTTTCAAAATGGTATTACACATTGAAATCAGATTTTCATTAAGTCCTGTAATTTCAGCAGACTTTTTCGAGTTTTTGAAAAAACGACGAGCCAGATTTCCGTCGTGCGTGGTACCTTTTCCTTGTATAATTATACCTACAGGTAAACCCATCTCTCTGTGAAACTTTATATTTTCTTCTCTGATTTCCACTTTTTCTTTCACATCTTTTCTTTTCTGCCAACACTTCACTTCAAGTCGTACAGAAACATGATATAACCACTAAAAAAAACGAATATAAGCGTGCAGTGTTGATAAATCGTATTCATAAAAATCTGTATTTATCTTCTTGGTCTTTAGTTTCGCCAAGTCGTTCATCTCTTTTGATGTAGCTCTGCATATATTGCATGTCTGTGCAGACTTTGTATCAGTAATCGCATTACACGTTTTTCCGTCAATCATTGTCATACCTAAAATATGCTTAACAACAAAAGATTGAGAATTATGTAAGTTCGCAACTGTAGGGACCAGGTTTTTAATTTTAATGTCCATCATCAACTTCTCTTGTTGAATAGCATCAGTCGTTTCATTTTTGAACTCAAGCTTTACTGCTCTGCAATATCTTGTGGCAGAAGGTCTGGGATTTTGCCACAATATAATTTTTTTTATGATCTCCGTTGCAAGTACCGTGAAGTTGTAGAGGCACTAAGCAATTCATATAAAGACTAGCATCTGAATTAGACGAATCTTGAAAAATTTGCTTATTCAGGGAATGACCACTACTGCCATCGCAACCCCATTTAGAAATCAAAGTTATGTTTTGCATTTTGTCTGCAGAAGTTTAAGCAAAGACATCTGATTGAACTTTTAAGATGCGTTGTGTTGTCAGATCTAGTGAGTCTTGAAGATTAATTTCAGCTTTCACTTCACTTATGCAGATAGAGACTTTCGATGGATAACAATGTGACGTAGCTTCTCGTACTTTGTAATAGGGTGGATAGACATTTATTTCACGTTCCAAGGCACTATTTCGCACTATTCTCTATTTTGATATGCGTTTCTCGTTAATCCTGTTTGAACGATTAAAGCTAATGCTTCATCTGGTGAGTAAGCGTTAACATTGGGAGTTTTTTGTATCAAATTGGAGTTATTTAATTTTATTTCTCCAATACATTTTACGGTTTCTGCATTGCCTTTAGATCGAAGGTGTCTTTTGCTCGCATCGAAAATTAATTGTGGTTCTGCTTCTTCACACAATTTTCGAAGTTAGCGTCTTTTAGTGCGTTCATTACTTGATGCATAATCTTTTTGCGGCCTACCACGTTTTACAGGAATTGATGTTGAATTTGAAACAGTTTCTATCAACAAAAAAAAAAAAAAATAAAAAAATAAAAATAAGAACAATAATTTACTCACATATTTTATATAAGTAATAAAAATTTTACAAATTATAGATAATTTACCTTTGCATTGGAATGTGTACAATTTCAATTCCGTGTCAAGCCAATCTTTATTTTGCTGGAGAAATAAATCTTTCTTGCGAGTGCATTTTTGCCACTTATTTTTAATAGTTGCAAAAATTTTTCTTAATTCTGATTTTTGTTGGCCATTCAAACGTTCAATATTAAACAACACTGCAACCGACTTATCAGCATTTTCGTATCGTTGTTGGGTCCAATTAGCATTGCTTTCAATGAGAAATTCGAAAATTTGGCATTTATATATTTTTGATGCCATCTTAAAAAAAAAATAATAAATATTTCAGCGAATAAGTTGCTATTTCATTACAGAGCATTTTATTTTGATATTTAATAAAAAAAATTTAAAAATGCCTACCTCAATTTACTAGTATAACTTGAAATTCACTCCGTTTAGAATGAAAAATGATAGTCGAAACACAATGAATGTGAAAATATTGAAAACACTCCACTGACCTTGACGAAAAATGAATAATTTTTAAATCCGAAATTGTAGATAGAATTGTTCCTTTACATTTTGAGACTAAATATAATTACAAAATATGTAGTGCTGGCACCATTGTCATAAGGTTTGATTTAAGCAGCAATTTTAAAAAAATGACAAGATTGTTCAGCCATGTAGATATAAGAAAATCTTTATTATAAAAATGACGCGAACGATAAAAATCGATATATCAGCCAAATTCGCAAATATTCGCAGCTAATTTTTTTTAGTTCTTGAGTATATATACCAAACAAATGCAC
This sequence comes from Parasteatoda tepidariorum, assembly GCF_982258835.1. Taxonomy (NCBI): domain Eukaryota; kingdom Metazoa; phylum Arthropoda; class Arachnida; order Araneae; family Theridiidae; genus Parasteatoda; species Parasteatoda tepidariorum. The sequence continues at coordinate 127,109,941 of NC_141755.1, forward strand.
ACATTTTTTTTTACCTCGGCAACGTAAGGCTTTTTTTTATAGAGCACCCTAAAGTTGCAATTTCATTGTACAGTTCAGAAATAGGAAAATGGCTCTGGTTTTAATAGTATTTATATAAAATAATGAATTCATATATATCTTAGAAATACATTTATGTATAAATCATGCATAGTTTTAATATTTTTATTTACTATAAGGAGTTACCATATTAATAAAAATGTAACTGAAAACTTTAATTTTTTTTTATTTCGACTTTGTTTCCATTTAATTGCTATTTCCATTAATAAACCAAAAAAACAAAATACACCGTCTTATTCCTTGGATATTTTATCATTACCATGTTTATCATTTTCCCATTAATTTGCTGATCAATTGTTTTTGCAATTTAGTTTGTTTTCCTTAAAAGTAAAATTCATTTTGAAATTATTGTCAAGTTTTAATTAAAAGGAAACTTAGAATTATTGCCAGCTAGCTAAGATCTTGTTAAGAAATTAAAAATAATCTGCTGATCAAATTTTTCGATGTACAGCAGCTGACTAATTACAAAGCATACTTTTTTTCGAGAAATGAAGATAAATTATTGATTGTCTTTTGTTTATTATTTGAGTAATGAGAGGTAAATGCGTGTGTGTGCACAGAAAGAAATACAACAGTTTGCTTAGTTTTTTTAAATGAACAAAAAATTATATCCGTGCAATTTTATTTTGACGTTCAAAGTTATTCTTTTTAGCTAACTTTATGAAATTTGCTCTTTTAAAAGAGATAATGGTGAAAAAATTTGCTTAAAAGTTGCAAATATTTTTTGTCAAATTTAGCACCATTCAAAAAAATAATGCTATATCAGGAAAATGCTCGATATGCCTTGTTTTATTAAAGAGCAAATACTAAAAATTGAAAATTCTAAAAAGATTCCAAAACTGTGCTATTTTCAGAATCACCTCAAACAATTTCTCTTTTCCTAACTTTGGAATTTTCTTAATGCTAAAATAAGATTTATTGAGAGGTTTTTGTGTGACAGATTATTTTATAGATGGTCGTAATGGTGCATACGTTAACGCATCTAGAGTTGCTTACGAAACGAAAACTTTATTATTACCTTCTACTACTCTTTTAAGAAAATCGCCATTTTAAAAGAGCTATTCAAAGTTTCAAGAAAATCGAGATCGATAATATTTTCAAAAAAAGATTGCTTTATTGCAACTTTTCATCTACCTCTGAACTGATTAAATTAACATAAGAAAATCAAAATGGCCTTTACCATACATCAATCTAAACAAAAACATGCAACTTGATTTTGTAATTTTTAGTCAATTAACTTCATTAGAAAAAACGAGATTTTGTAGTAGTGTTCAAAATGTGTCTGTGCAAACTCATTTAGATTTTTTTGCAAGCTACTCTGCAAGCAAATTATGCCTATTTGTGCTTTTGAACCGATAGCCTTAGGTTGGCCAAAGCCTTCAGTTGCAGATTCCGCCAGGACAACTTATTCTTTGTCCTGGAGTGCAAGTCTTTTACCCTAAACTTTGATTCCACACAATCGAGCCATAATTGTTTTGATCATCCCCGAAACCCAACGTCTTATTCGGCGTTAGTTTAACTATCAAAATAAATTTCGTTTCGTCTAAGTTTTAAGGTTTTTGTGTGTATATTTATGGCAGTAACGGTCCATGTTGCTGAAAAAAAAAACTCTAAATTGAATCGTAAATTCGAGAATTCAAAATTAACTTGAAAGAAAATATAAAATTGCTTATGAGCTACCATTTCTTATTGGTTTGTTTAAAAAAAACAATAAGAGATATGCAGGAGAAAAATTAAAAGAAAGGATTAAAGATGTAGGGTATTTTCAAATTAAATTCAAACGTATGATAGTTTTAATAATTCAAAACGGTATTGTGTATAAAAAAAAAATCTTAAAATAAAATTCCGTAGCAGAACAACTGCCCCTAAAATAGTTCAAGATAATGAGAGAAAATGTTTAGAAATTCTGTTGGTCGGGGCATTAATTAATAATATACAAAAAAAGATACAAATTAAAAGTCGACTTGTTTCAAGTGCTTTATAGGCGCGCATTTTCAAGAAACACGTCAACTGTTATTTCCAGTTCTTATTTATTTTTGAAGCGAGTGAACTTTTTAATCAAGTAAACTTGTCCCTTGTTTGTTGCTTGATCTAGGAATTTATCTTTTCGTGATTTGAAATTCAAATTATGGGTGTACGGGGATTCAAGTTATGGGGTTCAAATCACAAAGCTCAAAATCATGATAAATAACATCAAATCTGCAATTCTGTTCAACATTGGATTACATAAAATTTCTCACAGAGTATCGAAAATATTTTATTAAGTTAGATATCATGGCACTTAAATTATGTTATATAGTCAGTTTGATTAAAAATTAAACTCTGATAAATAAAACGTTTGTCATTTAATAAATCATCATAGTATTAAAAGATTTTTTACTGAAATATAATAAAATATCCTACGTTTTACATAAGCTATATTAATAAATACTATTGACCATTTAAATAATTCAAAGGCAAAAATAATTATTAAGTCTACTATTAAGAAATGTCTCTATGTAATAGCAAAGATTTAGATAGATCAACCAGTCATATCAAATTTTTGTTAGTAACTTTTCTTCACCTAAATTTAGTTTTTAAATATCGAAGAATTTTTTTTTTCATGTTATATAAGTGCACAATAAACTCCCATAAAACCTTTTTCTCGAAAAATCACAATCGCACCTTGTAAAATCCTGTAAATTGTTTGTCAATAAATATTTGTCTTGTAAATTGCTTGTTCGATAGAAAATTCTGCGATTTTTATATTATGTAATTGTCTTTGTGTTTATGACTACCAATGTTCAACTCCGCAGAGTTGTAATTTTGAATCGAATCCAGAAAACGAGGGAACTCCTTTATCAAGAATTAGGAGAAATTTGCCTTCGCGGAGGAATATTTTTGATGGAACTAACCTGCGTTACATGAACAGGAAAACCGCGAAAATCTCCCACTATTATACTGATGGCGAGGAGACTCTAAACTATGATCCGTCTGCCACTGACGATATTTTACGTCATCTCTTAGTTCGTTGCGAGCCGGGATTCAAATCGACCAGCCATCGCTGGTATGTGAACACCTCATTGGGAGTGTTTTTAAAATAATTTTCCCTTTTCAAAATGAGGATTTTTTCTTTACCATGTTGATTTTCGCCATATATTATGCAAAAGCGTAGTTTTTACATTCAACGTTTTTACAGTTCATTCAAACATAATGTATTTCGGCGTACCGTCGTCCGTAGCGTATGAAAACACCAATCATTTTACATGCTTGACGAAAGCATGAGTGTCCACATGTACTTTGGTGAGATTCTTGCACTCCCATGTACAACTCTGCTGCACGATATTCTCAATTTCAGGCTTTATAACCCCCTGTCTGAAATCGAACCGAAAAATATCTCAATTTTTTTAGGGTGGCTAATGTAATCAAGAAAAAGAGTTCTTTGTCAAAAACTACTTACTTTATCAAGATCATATAAATTCTTTGAAAATTATTTTGATTTTTGTTATTGTATATAGTGTTTAAAAATATTTTTGAGTGCTTAAAAAGTACTTAAAAGGTGCTTATTTTTTGTTGAAAGATTTGTCTACTCACCCTGCCCTAGTCTTATTGAAATCAAAGGGATCGGACAAAAAGTGATCTGGTTCTTTGAATTTGCTCAATGAAAATATTAGTTAACTAGTGGGCTGTGCCCCCCTGCTCGCTAACGCTCGCCAACCCCCGAAAATTGCTACGCAATTTTATATGGTTTGCTTCGCAAACCAAGCTCGCTTCGCTCGCTACTAACTTGAGTACTTTGCAAATGCACAAAATTCTAAGAATTCAAAACAATCATTCAAATCCATATAACAACTTTTTTTTAAAAAAAAAATTACATCTTTTTAGTAAATACTAAGTCATTAAAATAAATTTGAATTCAAATAAATGACATGTAATTCGTTAAACCTATTAGAAATGTGCTATAGTATAAAATCTTAAGATAAAATTTCTAAAACTGATATCTCTTTAAAAAGGTTAAAATTTTGGCTATAATTAAGTGTATTAAAAATTTAAATAAGAGAAATTGCAATGGAAAAACCCTGCATATACAAAACATTGAATTTCGGAAGAAATCTCGTTTGGTGAGAATGCTCTCTCTTGTCAAAAAATACAAAATAAACTGACCTCAAATAAAACTCCAAGGACTTCGAATCAAATAATTAAGGAAACTACTATCACGTTTAATATAAAAGGAAGATTTATTAACTAAACAATAAAATTACAGCATCGCAGTTCCAAAAAACAAATCTCACACTCACTCAAAAAAACAATTTACCTTCTAATTAGTCACCATAGCAACCACAAAACTCTTCTCGTTACCATCTATAAACTTATATATAATAAATAAATTATTTAGCAAAAAATACGATGCGCATAAGCACATAATATTTTACACTCTGGTTATTTCAGTTTCCGTTTTTAGAAGCGCTATATGTTGAGCCACCCAATCCAGATTTGGCATGTGACATTTTTAGCGGCAATTATTGGTTGGTTTTCTAGCGTTGCCATTCGGAGAGTTGTAATGAGGCTTTTTTTTATCGCCGTGTAAGAGAAATATATATATAGATAGCTACGAAAATCTTTCATTAATACTTTTTTAAGGTTTAGTTATTTATGTTCAGGTCGTAAAGTATTGTTTAATCCCTAATTTTAAATAAACCAAATGAAAAACCCATTTAAACCTTAAAGAATAGTTTTTGTCTTTTTATTTATGTTAATTGATTTGTGTCGTATTTGTCTCGTAGAAAAGAATGGGATGACTCTCTGCACGCCTCTGTTTGGATTGGTCTATTTAAATCGCACTGGAGCTGCACAATTGGACTCTGTAGATTGAGCTGGATAAAGATAAGTACATTTTTACATAATTTGTTGTCCATTATTTATCACAATTATATTGTGATTTATATGTCAATTCCGCCGAATCTGATTAATATATTATTACTGGTTAATCGGCTTCATTTTCAAGGTTATATTAATTTTCTTTAAAAAGTTTCTCTTCTTTCTTAAGAAAATAAATCGTACATACAGCAAACATCAATATAACGTAAAAATTCCGTTTTTCGCCCCTTTTGAGGGAGGAATTTATTGTTTACCCATTCTTAACCCCTTTGGAACCGGTGGAAGAGAGATCCCTCGGCCAGTACTTTCCAACAGAATAGTTTGTTCACCAGGAGTTTGCTCCGCCTTCATCACGTGGTATCAAACGAATGTGAACAATCCAGGAGAGGTCGCTATGTGGCTATCGTATGACAAAAATATTTATTTCGCAATCTTTATGTGCATTTTTTTAACATTAAATATTTCATAAATTTGATGACATTTCTCTCTTTTGAGTGAATAATTTGATCATGATTTTGTGAAGGGTCCGTTTTATGTAAAGATATTTTGTGAAGGGTCCGTTAACGGATCCAAATTTCTTCTAAACAGACCCCGGCTATGGTCAGCGGCATGTGATCACGCCCCCTGAAGGGGTTGATAATTAAAGATATAATAGCAAATGACGATGAGAAAGACGTGGTTTTGACTTTTATAACATGGTTTCGTATTCAACGCTGCTTTGGCCATCAGTGACTTATCCATGTGATGGTGATAATAATAGTAAAATTTTGAATACATTGCTTTCATATTTAAATTAAAAAAAAAGAGAGTAAAATTATGATCTTTGATTTTCTACTTCCTTGAAATCTATCATTCTTTGGCTCGATTAAAGCTTCTATTTTTGATAGTTTCGTGCATCTCGGATTTAACGAGTTCATTTATTTAACGAGCGGATCATGTAATTCATTCTTCTTAGGATCGACTCTTGGTGCCTCAATCTTGAGATGATTGGTACCGTTTCAGAACTATATCTAGGCAATATGGTCAAAATAGTTTAGTCAGAAGACAGCTCTAAAGTATGAGTCCCTTAATGTCATTCTTGATTATTGTGTTTCACCTACCTCAAGCAAAGTTTGCTTATTGCGATTCCCCTTTCCCCCACTGAACCAATTTTTGTCCCTCAATAATTTCATATTAAAGTTCAGTTATTGAATTAAGAGGTTAATAAATTTCGATAATATGTAAAAACTCTTTAATACCACATCTGACTATGAAATTTTTTAATGTCAAAAACTAATATGAGTAGGACTACTCATTAGTAATAAAACTACTTTAGCGAAGGAGAAAAAAAAACGAGCATGGGCTTTTAGAATTGTTTGGCTCTCCCCCCCCCCTTTGTAAGAAATTTTTTCCAACGCTCTTTAAATTTTTTTTTACAAGCGTTTAATTAACCATTTTTACCTTGGATGATTTTTAAATAAAATTCTTAAAAAAAAATCTTACAATAACTTAATCTTTTGGGTTTTTAATATCAAATTTCATTAAGATTGAAAATTAGTTGGTAAAAAAAGTTAATCTGACTTGAAATGAAGAACTCAGTTTCACATTCTGATAAGTAGTAAAGATTCATATAATTTCTACAAATTGTATTTACAATTCTTTTTTTTCGAACAGGAAGTTTAAACATAAAATACATATTTTGATCACAGTTGAAATTTTTTTTAAAATTACTCAATAGAAATGAAGCTATCCGCTTAGTTTAGATAAAATTGCTCGGGCCTTCTGGTTTCACGCATGGAACCATAGGGTTTTTTGGGATGAAATTATAGGAGTTCCGGGAGTTAGGCTATTTTTTCCCCTCGTAAATACTTCGGGTTTTTTTTGTGAAATTACTTACTGTAAAATTTCAAGTAAAAATGTAGCAAAATACCAAATTACATACAGATATTTTCCAACAATAATAATTTTCCAACAATCCAACAATAACATTTCTCATGAAACTTTTCCATTTCAAATAGATAATTATGTTCTGATATTACTTTCTCAAATCTAACTGTTCTCTTTCCAAAAAAAAAAAAAATCAGTTTATTTTATTCTATTTCAATTAATGCGTACAACATGGAAAAAAAATCAGAACTAGAATCCGCTCTAGACCTGCAAATTAAACAGCCTCATATTTTACCTAATTCTAAGTTGCATTAATAATATACAAATTAATTTATAGTCCTTTTTTTCTTTTTTGTCAGTGTATCCCCTGCTGCTAATAAACTTTATTTTTAAATTCTGGATTCTATAGCCAAAGCTAAATTTCCCGACCTTTCATAGGTTTTGGACTCAAAGTTTTGTCCGGTTTCTTGACTAAACTATTAAGATCATATTTCTAAACATTCACTTTATTTTGAGTGTTAGAAAACCAAAGCAACGAAGCATAAAACTAATAAGTTCTATAGCGTCAAGTTTTGTTGGAAATAGTTTCATCTACGATTTGTTAGCGCATATTTTTTGTAAACTCTCGTTGCTGTAATATAATTCGTATTATAAATGGAAAACAATGTGGGTAAGTATTCGTTGTTTTAATGTTATTTTATTATTATTACATTACTGGGTAAAAAGACATCACTCTCTTTGATTTTTCGGGGGATAACATTTCATATCACGATAAAATTCTGTCAAATAATATGTATTCAAAATTTAAAGTAATGAACAAAAATGTAGAGATATTTAATAATATTTTTAAATTCCGTCTGTTCTCACAAAAAATACTAAAAATGAAGTGTTAATGGGAGCTCTTGTTAAATTTTTTTGTGGGTGTGCTTTTAATGTTTCGTCCATATTGTATTTTTTTACTTTCAAATAATGGTGCAGTTATAAACTTCAACAAAAATCAACTGAGAGATATTGTTTGTGGTTACAGCCTACTTTTTCAACTGTTCAACCGCGTCTTGGTCAACCATTTCAAAATTTTTGCAGATGTATTTTTCCGAAGGTGATATTGACTTAAAACATATTTATATAGATCCATACTCTTGTTATTGACAGTGTTATGGATATAAACTGTTGCGTACTAGTCGCCAGAGCTCGTGTGCCTCTGCTGCTCTTAATATTTTTTAGATATCACTTGCCAAAGAGTTCTAATTTCATTAATATGCACCCCCAAAAGAGATGCCATAAGGGAAGACCACCAGCGAAGAAATCATGGACCCCAAGATAGGAAAACCGCGTAGATTGGGTTAGATTATATCACTTAACCCATTCCAATATTTCGATATCGGTACCTGCTCGCGTCAACTACGATAGCAAATGAGAAAAAGTATTTTAAATTTGAAGCAATTAAAATGTATATAATTAGAGGTTTGCCCAACGGTGGCTACGAGTATATTCTTCTAGTCAGTTTCTTTTTGTGATTTTTAAATGTCTTTTGAACTACTTCAAAAAGTGGAAGTCACCAAGAAAACTCGAGATGACTGTAAAATTTCGATGAAAGGTTCTGCAGCATTCCTTTTACAGCCTCGATCTCTCTTTATGTAGCTTTCATGTCTCTTAAAATATTATCTTGAAGCTCAAAGCTTATTCTGTATCAAGGAAATACAAGTTAGCTTGGAACTTTGCCCGGGAGAAACCTGGAAGATATTTACATCATCCTTTGCACTGAGATCAGTGTATAGCTGTCACTGGTGGTTCTTTACATTTGTACTGTTCCACGTGAACTTTTGTCCTATTATTTTTATTAAAATTTTACTGCATACTCTAAATATATGTTTTAACCTTCTTTGGGGTACACTCTCTTATTATCGCAGAATTTTGAATTTGATATGAAAAAGTTATCCTTGAAAGTTCAAAAAGTGATTTATTTTTGCCCCCTCATTATATGCACTATCCTCTCGTTTTCAATACATCTCCATTTATTCTGAACAAGCAAAATGCGTTATCAATATTTTATCACATCTTGTAGCTGTTAGTAAAGTCCGCTTCCGCTTTTATGTTGTACAGTGCGAAATGAAAGATACAAAATGAAAGATATCACCCGGAATAACTTATGCTCTAATTACTGGATTTTCACAAACTGAACACCAATCATATTGGTTGAAAAGGGAATGTTTAACTTGTTAACCTCAAATGTTAACTATAAGATTCTGACACACTTTCTCTGAAATGTAACTGAGAGAAATATTTAGTATTAAAATGGTGCTTATTGAAATATTAAATTACTTTGTTTTATTTATAAATGATTCGCTGAATTAAATTAATCGAAATTAATTACAAATGTTACTTTAATTGGACCCTTGATTAAATTAAAAAAAGTACGACATCAATTTAATGGCATGCACTATTTTGGATTGCTTGGCATAACTTAACTTTGAATGAAGTTACTCAAACTTAGGACCGCTTTCTAACCTAACTATTGTGATATTTTCCAAGTAGCATCTACTTTGACAGGGATAACCTGGTTGGTAGGTCACTGGGCTCATGTCCAAGAGGATTTGTGGGTTTGATCTCCGCTGGCCGAAGACTCCCCGCGGAGTAAATGGTGACTGATGCATGTAAAATCTGCAGTCACAAAGTCCTCCATTTTCCCATAACAAATCATTCCTGTGGGGGTACTGATCCAGAAGTTTCCTCGTCTTCTGGATTGGTCCAAAAAAATTACATGGATACGAAGTTGAAGATTAATAATCATAAACCCAAAATTAGGAAGGTTGTTCAATGACGGTTATTTAAAAAAACAGCATTTACTCCAGAGTCAGAAAATACGTTTTTGTGTTTATATCTGTAACTTAATTGCTAGGGTTAACTTAAGACAACCCCTTTGAACCATTATGGTTGGAACTTAGTTTTCGAAAATCTGATCAATAAAACAAAAGTTATTCCCAATGATATCTTTTTTATTTTGCGCATTGAACCCTGATCGTAAAAGTAGACAAACCAATTTTGAACGTTTGCACAAAGCAGAAATTGTTGAGCGAAATGTATTTGATAATTATCTGTAAGTTGTTCGGCGTGATGTTTGAAGAATGTGCGTATGTTTTAAGTTCGAAGCAAAGCTGGAAAATAGTAGCACTTTATTTACGTCGTACTAGAGCTGCTCAATGAGCTGTTGTCGACGAACTTAACTAAGAAGACTGCTCTAGAGAGATTCCAAGGGATAAAATTTGTTTGTATTTAAAACAAGAATTTTTGCTCCCGTAGAGTTGAATTAATTTAAAGCAATTATCAGTTTAAAATAGCTCAGTTAAAAGGAGTTAATTAATAAGATGCATTTTTAAATTGATCAGGAGAGCGCTTTTAGTAATAAATATACAGGCCATAGGACGCTGTTGTGTTGTCTCCTAGTGAAAATTCTTGAAACTTCTAAAGTGTATCTGGAAGTGTGTCTTGCTCCAAGCTCTTTAATTTACAAAAATTTCTATGATTAAACTTTGCAGACTAGCCTGTAAATGGATTGAACGGATTAACTTTGAGAAAAAAAATTCCGACATTCTTTTAAAAGAACTATCAAGAGTTTGTCGGAGCATCTACTACTTTCGAAAACATGAAAAAAGGAAAATGTTAATAAAAGGGAGATATTCAAAAATCCAAAACATCATCCTTCAAATTTTTGCTGAAGTTATGGAAGCGAAAGAAAACTAGTGATAGCTACAATCGAAATTCGCCACTGTCTTACGGGGTCAGCAAGAAAATTACTTCTGGGGCAGATAAATAAAAGAGACACACAAGGATTAATTTGTTGAAAGAAGAACGAAAGAAGAATTAACGACGAAGAAAGAAGAACTGACGAATTGAGAAACTTAACAATATCTGGTTCTGATTGACTTGTGTGCTGTAGATGAACCCATTTTATTTGCTAATCAAGAAGGGTTCTGTTATGAACGGGAAGTGATCTTCTGGAAGTAGACGGGATTGTAGAGAGCAGATCCGTATTTATTTGATATTTAATCTATTACAACTGAAAGATTATATTCTACAAGTTTAACAATTACAAATATGTGAAGAAAGTTAGAAATGTGAAGAAAAATGATGATTCAAAGAACTCTTAAAAAAAGAAGACGAGCGAGGACCTCGAAATATGGTTTGGCATCCCCTCAAATTCAGACGTCTTCATAGTTGCATCAAAGATCTGAACCTTCAAAGCTGAAATTGTGTGGGTATCGATTCAATACAATCGGAATATAATTGCATTTACGAAACGATAGTAGAAGACGGTAGTGATCAATGACAGAAGTGTGGCTACTTTGGAAAAAGATTCGAGAGAAAATTCAACTGAACAAATTTTTTTCTAATACCCACCCGAATTATTGACTTTCGTCATTCGGGTATCAGATGGGTTGGTCACTCTCTCAGGGGTGCCATATTAGGTGGGCCAACGTTGCTTTCACAATAGAAAGGACAGATAATACGAAGAAGGGAAGGAAAGAACCGAAACTTTCTTACTTGAGGTCAGCTTCTTGGCCACCCTGCCGGCCAGTTGGCATTGAGCAGCATATTGTATTTTGCAATAGTTTCTTTTTTGAATAAAATATTATATTCATTCAATAGTTAGTGTGTATTCCTTAGAAAGAAAAATAAGGGATGTGTGGGGCGTGAGTTGTTATCGACCATGTCAACCGTCATCTATGCAAAGGTACCCCGGCATAGAGTCGAGTTAACATGTCTTATATACTAGTGAATTGTAGTTGTAATTTTGTAGTGGTAGATACGCTACAGATGTATTGAAAACGAATGAGAGGTAGTGAATTTGTATTTGTCTGACAGTTTTTGAAGTAAAAAGTAGACCCCTCAGTAAAGAGGTTTTACATTTTAATAAAGCACAGTTCAGTTTTTTTTTAATTAAATGTTAAATGACTTTTTAATCGTTTATGCATTTTCAAGTATTCTATTTTATTCACCTCTTTCTTATTACCTCTCACAATCCTTTAACCTTATCTATTCTTGAGTTTTATTTACTCTAACCATGAACTTTAATTTAAAATGGCATTGACGCGTGCGCGCTTAGGGTAATTTATATCGTATTTAGTGTCTAAATATTTTTTTTTGAAAGTAATTGAGTCGATCAAGTTGCTCCATCTCGTCATTTAAGGGGGAATGGATTTTTTTCAGGGATTATAGGGAGAAAAAGAAAGTCCGTGACCTCTTCAGCTCCAAACTAAATTCCGAGCGAAATAAAGCGATGCGTATTGCAGCCACTCAAAAATAAAATTATTTATAAAATGTTTCGTCAACATTTTATTTCGACATTTCCATTACAAATTTTTCCAAGGCTTTTCAACTGTGGTACATCGTATTCTTTTGAAGTTTAAAGTTTTTACCAACAAAAAAAAAGAATAAAAATGCGGCAGTTACCTATAATAATGTTCTATGAAAAAATGATTGGAAACATATACAAGACGGTTGTTTTCGGAGAAATGGGGTTCAGAATTATGTTCTATGGTAACAATTCGCGGCGACAGGAAAATTAATTAAAAGCAATAATTCCAGAGGTACTTCATTTTTATTAATACATTCAATTAGAAAAAAAAATATTAATAAGTAAACTCTATGTACCGAATTTCTAATCTAAGAACTTGTTTTTGATCGATTCTGAAAGATTGAATTTAAATCGTAAATTAAAAACCATTAAATACTAAACCAAATATTGCTGGAGACAAAAAAAAAACAAATAGAAACTGGGAAATATTTGTCACTGACTTAAAAACATGTTTTTAAAGTTTCGACTTTAACAGTTTTACTTAAGCTATTATAATATCCAAAGAATCGAAATCTATGCAGTGACAGTGCTCATTATTTTGCAGTCATGAGAAATTAAGTCCTTCCATCTATTGTACCTTCCTTCATATTGATATCCCCCATAATTTTAATTTTTAATACTTTTCGGCATGTCGCAAAGCGTTTTAATGTTGTGCAATTTTCGACTCCTTCGAATTAACAGAAGTTTTCAGCTCCGGTATTTTTTAAACCAACTTTCCAATCAATGTCACAACATTTAATATACAAAATCTTATTGGGGAAATTGCTACTGAATCAGTAATGAACTGTGGTGGGCCTATTTCAATACGCATCGCTTTATATATACAATCATACACAATCATAAAATGAACATATTTTTGTACCATTTTGCGAAATGTATATGGTGTAATGAAATGTGTAAATGAATCTGCGACTGATTCTTACAATTTTAGTTTTGCATTTATTTTGTAACTTCTGTTTCCTCAATCTTTAACTACACCTTTAATGATGTTATTAAAAATTTTAAATATCCATTTCCTACTTGATGGGATTTTAACAAATTAAATTAGAGTTTATGATGTTGAAATTGGTTTGGCAGTTGGGAAGAGTTAAGGGGTTACGAACCACGTGTTAGAAACCCTAAGAATTTATGCTTATTGTGAAACAAGCTAAAAGAAAAAGAGTGATTACATTTCAACCCTTGATGGACCGCCATTAGAGCGGCATGGCAAACTTATTGATCCACGTACATGATGGCGGAAGTTTCATTATTTCTATCACAATTAGTGCAGCCATATTTGAAAATATATCGATTGAAATTAATTATTTAACCTTAATTAATATTGTAAATTGTTATAATTACAACTGGAGGGAAGTAAACTTTATACACTTCCGGGCCGTGTTAAACACTGAAAGAAAAAGAAAACTTATATAGTGTTATCACTTTTCATGATTTGTATAAGTATTTTACTGATCCTTTTTGGTTATATTCAACTTATATATGTAAGAAAATAGCTAAGCCTGTGGAAATTTTTCTTCTGGAGAATTTTAAAAGTGTGGTTTTTTAAATTAATACTACTGAAATGAATTTCTCAACTGAATAAAAATGTAGCAAATTTTCACAATAAGCTTCTGCAATGACATCGCGCAACTTGTGGAACGATTCTGCCACAGCTCAAAATCGTATTTTTCTTTAAGTGTTAAACAAGAAAATAAAAGTTTTGAGGTTAGAAATTTATTTAAATATAAAGTACACTCTTACCATTTAGCAATCAAAACCTTTTGTGGTTGCGCATATTATGAGGCTGTGGTGCCACAGGGAGCGCGATGCTTTCTAGTATTCGAAACAGGCTCCAAAGCGGAGATAAGGGGATCAACTTAGTTCCTTGTACTTTTGTATCGAGAGAGTGTATTACTAATAAAGCAGAGGTGTCAGCAATTACGACATACCCGTTATTATTACGCTTTCACTGTCACGGTTAACTAATAAAAATTACGACCTTTGTAAATTCTCGCTATTTGTTTAAGTTTTTTTTCAACTTAACTACCAAGTGCTAGGAAATTTTGTCAGCAACTAATCTAATTTTTTACTGCCCCTTAAACAGTTTTTGAAACAATAAATAGAAAACAACGTTCTAATGGAAGGAAGAAATAAAATAAGGAAAGAAATATCATCCTTTCAACGAGCTGTTCTGAAACTTACGGAAAAGCATAAACTCAAATCTGAAATGCTGTCAGCCAACATTTTTAGTGGCTTAAATGCAAGATGATAAAAAGGCTAGTTTTTGTTTAACCAAAAGCCTTAACATTGATTCCAATTAATTAATTTAATTGAACCATCTATTAATGAAGTATAAAGTTTCCTCGTTGTATAATTTTTAATTTAGTACTTTATAAAAATTACTTTTTATTTAATAGTAAACTCATGAATGATTTTATTAATATTAGATACATATATCGAATGAAGTTGTATAGACACCATGAAATTGCTATAATTTGAGTTCTCATTTATAGCAATTATAGCAAGATTGCTATAACACTTACTGTATACATTGTGTTCCTCTGATTTTTAAAGCTAGTTTGGAAAGTTGGCACCTCTGCTAAAGCCTCCACTCTGAAATATTGAACATTTAGATTGGAATATAAGAAGGGTGGGACGGAATCTCGAAATCTCAAAGGTGGGATAAAAAGTGTAAATTTTAATAACCAAATTTAGATCAATAAAAAGCTAATAGATTCTCTCTGCTTTAACGTCGATGTAATTTTGATAGATAAACGAATTTGATGAGAAAAGGTTTGATCCTAAGTCCGGTTATAATTACGCTAAAATAAATAGTTCTGAACATTCACAAAAATTCTACATATTTTTTTAAAAAAAATGTGTAGAAAAATTTTATATATGATCAACCTGTAAGTGAGAGTTGAGATTTTTGTGTTATTTTTCATTTACAAATTTATTAAATTTTTCCCTTTAAGAGAGTACATTTTCCCCTACGCATTGGAACTTCAAGATTGAAAGCTCCCTTGCTGGTTCAATAAAATTTTCGTTATAACGCTATTTGATTTTATTAGCTCTTGGATTAGTAATGTCATATGCGTTTGGCCATAAAATGCCATATGAGTAATGTAAGTAATATAGTATATGAGCATATATGAGCAATGCCATATGAGCTGTGTAGTCACTTTTGCTCTTTTGCATAAAAGTTCAGCATTGAAATTTATCCCAATTATTATTTTATTATGATTTCATGAAATGAAAATGGTGTTTACGAGTGATTAAAAGTTTTTGAGGAAATTTTAGAAACGTACATTTTAAATCTTTGAAACTGTCTCATGAGGCTACGACAATTGAAATGCTGTATTGATTTGAAACATCATGAAAAAGATTTATCTGCAGAGCCCTATTAGATACTGTATGTCTGCAAGTAAAAATAAATAAAATCGTGCTGCACTAATTCTGCTACCAAACATGACGTTATTATTTGTTAATTAAGCTCTAAAAGAGGTAGCGCTTTAAAACCTCTTTATAATAATTCATTTGTTATTTATTTTTTAAAGCGTGCATACCTAACTCACATAAGATATTTATTAATACTAAAATTGGATTTTTTTTCATTGAATTATAATAATTTAAAAAAAATATTAGTTGTTCTTTATTTTTTGCTTTGTTTGCATTAAAGAATTTCGTATTAGTATCTGTTATCAAAAAAAAAAAAAAATCTTGTTCGAAACATTTTATATACACCGTTAATTGTTTACAACTTATAGAACATTTAACAGAATTTTTAAAACTAAAATAAATTTGTTTAATTTAATTTCTACCCCTCTCAAATACTAGGAAATTAAATTTATTTGTAAAACTGCTCTCGAAATGTAGTTTAATTCGCTTTATCTGTTCACTGGATAGGACGAGATATTTCGTCATACACGGGCTAAGTATGGCGACATTTTTCGTCTTGTAATTACTTGAGATGTGATGGATGATATTACCTATATCTATGAAAAAAAATGTATCAATTTCCAAACGTGCTGAGCAAAAGTTGATTACACGGTTAACAGAGCTTTCTAGTTAGTGTGATATGTTTAGGTATCCAAACTAGATAACTTGCACTGAAATCGGTTATTTGTAAAGCAGGTTATGCACACTTGAAGTTTCTTATGCTGTTTATTGAACAATTATTATTAAAATAATATTAGAAATTCCAATATTATATTATTAAAATAATATAATATTGGAAAATATTAACCAATTTAAAAACTTTTTCATTATTTATTTAAATAAAATAAAATAAAATTAAAATTTCCTCTCTTCGAAAAAGGGTTTCGAATTTCTGTACTATCAAACTTCTGTGATAAAAAGTCTATTTTATTTTAAATAATCTTTTATAATGACAAAAGAAAAGTTCATAGTTAATAAGTAATGTTTCTTATTGTGAAGAACTTTTCCCTTAAACAGAAGTCACTGATTTTTGCAGTTTTCTGACAATGCTTTTAAGTATAAAATGTTGTCATAACGTAATTAATAGCTAATCAACATTTTCTGCGTTAATAAAACGACGAATCAATGATGAATTGCAATAAACTTGTAATAATTAGGACTCCATTTATCATAAACAACTGCATTAATTATTTATGCTTGAAACTGAATTTGTTTCTAGAATGTATTTTATTGATAAGAAAATAGGATCATGATGAGCAACCAGTTATTTTTAGTCTTTTTTTTTACCGAAATGTTAATATTTAAATTGTTTTTTTTTTTTAAACTCAACTAGGTATATTTTTAAGATGTGATTTAATTTTCAAATTGTATTTGCAAAGCAGTATTTTCAGAAAATTATAGTTTTAATTTTATACTGCAAGGAACTTCTGAGAACTCTTAAATATTTTAAATTCTTAAATCACAAAGTTCAAACTCTTAATTTGCTTGAATTTGTTAGAGCGTTTCCCTGGTCTTAAAAAACGGAAAGTTTTTTCTTTTTTTAAAATTTTTCTAGCCGTAAGCATGGAGCCCTTTGAATTGTTAGGATTTAAAGTTATCTAAGAATTCTAAAGTAGATTACCTAAGGTCAATGATAAAAGCCTCATTATTAATATCTTTAGATGCGAAAGACGATTGCCTTCTCTCTCTCTCAAAAAAAAAAAAAAAAAAAAAACGCTTTTTTTTGTTTCATATATTTTTGTAGGTATTCAGCAATCACAACAAAGAATCATACTGATCTTACAATATTTAAAGAATATCCGTTTACGTCGATAGACTTTGGATGTATCTCAAAGTTAAAATGATATTTTACTAACTCTGCTCAAGTTTGAGCCCGATTTTTTTCCCCTTCGTATGTTATTTTTTTCCCCTTTATTTCTTCGTATTTAGAATTCGCTCTGAAAATATTAATTCCGACAAGAATGACAACTTGTGTAAACTTGGATCTTAAAAGTTTAAGTAAATAATTTTCTTCTCCGAAATTCCCTGGTCATTTTATTATGCATTCATTTCGAAATTCAATCATAAGTCTTAAAGAAATATTATTTCATTATTAAAACTCTATCCGAACGTCATTGATAGTTGAAATCAAGTTTGTTATTTTCTATAGCAAACTTTTATGAGCTCCATTTGTATGGGCTCAGATACAAGAGAAAAGTAACCTTGCCCTCTTTCATTTTTGTCCAATTCTTAGTTCTTAATACCGTTTCATTTTGTTGCATTGACTAATTAATAAAGCTTATGATTAACTCAGTAACTACTCTCAGATTTCGTGCTGTTTGTTCTCAAACTATACATTCAACACACCAACTTGTTAATGTGTCAACACCATATCTTTTGAAATCTTTAACACAGTTCAGGTCCCAGGAACAAATAGATATCCGTATCAACCCACACTTTGTGTTTTTTTTTAAATAACTAATTCACACTTGACTTCACTGGACGGAAAACTAAAAACCCTCTATTTGTCAGCCCGATGATATTAGATAACTATATGTAATTAATTTCTTGTCCATTGCTTCTGTTAATTCTGTGGATTTTTTTATTGGAAAAAAGAGGTAAATGACCTTTTCAAGTTTGCTAGAAAATAGTATGTGGAATTTTTTTGTATTTATTTTTTATACTTAGTAGTTTCTACAAGAACTAGTATTCACAATTTTTAATCTGTCAGAAAAATAAGGTGTTTCCAAGGTGGTGTTTCTGAACCATGAAATTTCCTATTTTAGTTCTGTTTTGTTTTTATTAACTTTTCTCGATATTTCTATGATATACATAGTTTACTGCACGATTTAAATTCATCAACTTGTTTTCACATTTCTGTGTAAGTTTAGCGTAGTATAACCGATGTTAGGTACATTTCATTTAACCATAAAATCCATAAATCCTGAGCGTTTATTTTATTTATGTTATAATCTATGTTAACCTAGCGTGACATATACGTTACGCGAATTACGAGAATTTCTTATTTAAAACAGGACTGATTTCACATTAAGCAAATGTTTTTTTTGTTTTTTTCAAAAATCAAGTAGTAGCTAACAGAAGAAAATATTTATTTAGTTGAAAAAATAACTATTTTTTTAACAGGTTTTTTTGCGTCCCGGCATGTTAAAATTCAGGAGTTACTGGTTTTTAATAGTTGTTAGACGCGCATCGACATTTCACTAATTCATAATAAATGCTAATTTTTTAAAATCAAAATATGAGAATTTTCTTGAAAATAAAGTGCAAAAATGTCAAGAGAATAGACATTAAACATTTTCTTTATTCAGAAAAAATTTTGCTGATCAGAATAGAAATTTTATGTCTGAAATTCTGATTTAAAAAAAAAAAAAAAAAAAAAAATCGAAGTCTGTAGATTTGTATTCTTATGTTTGATTTTTTTTGCCCTATTGGTTTCTTTTTGAAGTGCTGAAACTATTTACTTGAATTGTACTATTAAGTAGGATAGATTACTGATCAAAGTAAGATTTTTGTTCACATTTTAAAACTTTAAGAACAAAAATATAGTTATTAATTTTCTAAGCCGTATGCATGTATGCGTGCATAGTCCTCGGAATGTGTATGAATGCATGCCTGAAAATCCGCCATCGCAGCTTTCTAATTTCAACAAATTAAAAAAAAAGTTTTGGGGTGTGCATTATATGTTATATATTATAAAGAGTGGAAGCATGTTTGCAATCTAAAATGACTAGATTTTTTTATGTAAAAAGGAACAAATTAAATAAAACAAGTTTGTAAAAGTATTTTGAGAAATTAGTTTATTTGATTGTTAAACTGGTTCTCGAGTTTATTACAATGCAAATCAAAGCCGTGATCTTACATCATTGCTCTGGATAGTTATGTTTTTTACCATTATCAAAATTATTTTAATATTAATGCTTTTTTGTATAGAAAACTTTTTATCGACATTTAACTGTTTAGTTAGCATATAATAGTATAAATAACTAGATTCAACTGCAAAGTGTCTAAAGGCACACGCTGTATGGTTATTTAACATTAATTTTGCGTATAACTTTAATAGTTATGGTTGATTTTAAAGGCAAGAAAAATGCATAACATTAAAATTTTTTTATATTGTATCTACGAGAATATTTTTGTTTCTGACTGGTCTCAGCCAATTGCAGGTGGTTTTTCTGTTTAGACTTAACTCTCTAAGTAAGACAGAGTAAGATCTCTAAGTAAGATCATCGAGTTCTCAGTAATTTTAAACTGCATTTTGGAACTATGAATTCGTTTAAAAAATCAGTACATGATTAGTCGTCTCAGAGCAGAAAAAAACGGGAAAACGTTTGTGTAAAGGAAAAACAAATCTGGAGATGATTCTAAGAAATTGCGGTACAGATTAAAAACCAATCTTTGGTTTTCAATGTTCTTTTTTAATTAAATTTTGTGAAGAAACAAACGTACAGTCGAACTCGCTTATAACGAGCTCGGATTTAACGAGAACTCGGATTTACCGAGGGAAACGAGAATATTTGGTTGGATCAATGTTAAGTCTATGGAACAGAAGTCGCTTTTAACGAGAAAGACCCGGTTTTAGCGAGCAATATTTTTCTGTCTTGCAATCTTTTTTCTCATCTTTCTAGTCTTATCTTTTTTTCAAAATTATAAGAAATGCGCGCGAAATCAAAAAAACCGCGAACTGAAACTTAATTGCCCTTATCGCTCTAATCTGAAGCATGGGAAAAGTCGCGTGAGAGTAGGCGGAGGCGTATCGATTTCGTGCCTTATCGGTCATGACCGATAAAAGCATTTAATTAAATTTAGTAAGTAAGAATTAATTTATTAAGCAAGAAAAGTATTTGATTAAATTAATTAATGTAAATAAAGTAAGTAAGTAGTAATTAAATTTTAAGTAAACTCAATCATTTGACCTCCAAAGCCCCCCCCCTCTTCTGTTTGCACGCCTGCCGTAAGGACCCGTTTATTACGAGCACTCGGATTTAACGAGTACAATGTTACGGTCCCTTTATGCTCGTTATAAACGAGTTCAACTGTAATTTATTTTGATAAGTTTCTAGAAAAATTGGTAAATTAGGCAAATTTAAGCTTCCAAGGAAATTTTTTCTTTTTTGTTTTTAAAGAGTAAGAAATAAGATAATGACTATGTTCCGTGCAACCTAATTTGATTAAATTAACAATTACTAAAAATGAGCAGTTTTTGGAAGCAATTTAAACTAGTATCTTACATGCGTAGTTATGTTTCAAAACGACGTTACTTAATTACTGTCTAAAACTTTATAATTTCAGTAGCTATTCCTGTTCATCACACACTAAGGTTTTTGCAGGGCGAGAATTTCGTAATATAAAAAGAAAATTAATTTATACAAAAAAACGTGTAAAAAATCTTTTTTGAAATTGAATGTTCTCTTTTTTAAATACTAACTTAGATTCCTAATCTCTTGAAATATAGAATTGAGATGTTTCAAGTATTTCATAAAGCTTACTGAACAATGAAACAAGAGTATTTTAAGTTTTATGAATAATTGTAGTAAAAAGTTACAATAAAAATAAAAACAAGATAAATTTAAAATATCATTTGCCCTAGAATTTTTAATTAACAAATGTGGCTTTTAAAAAGAAATAATTGGCACAGTATTTATTTAAATAATTATTTTTAAATCTCAGAACATTTTATCCCAGCTATATCCGTTTGTACGTTTAACAATTACAAATATTAAATATTTGAGATTTAGAGAAAGAAAACTTTCCTATGTCATGGGCGTCAACTCTTAATTCCATTTTTATTTGGCATGGAAATCAAGAATTACACACGAACGCACAATATAGATATAACATTTATTTGTAGAAACGTATTCACTTAAAAATGCTGTTTAAAAATCTCCATAACAAAAATTTATTGTAAAATAATTTTTGATTTACTGAAGAAGCAAAAACATTTTCTGCCGCAAGAAAACTTCTTTAGCTTCGAAATCACAGACAGCAATAGGATTTTCGAAATCAACCGCATCTAATCTGTTCTCAGTCTCATATAAAATCTTGTATGATCAGTCTTTTGTCAGACAACATTTTCTATTTTATGATGATATTTGAGTAGTGTGTTTTAAACTTAATTAGCATATTAGTAGTTATGAGAACGCGTCATAAGCAATTTAAAATGGCAAAGCTTTTGTAAATTTACGTTTATGTTCATGTTAAAAATCCTTTGAACCAAAGAAATCTTTCTAAAATTAGAGCATCTAAGATAATTGCTCTTTTTCGGTTGCGCACAATACCAATAATGCTAAATGGTTGCCTTAATATAAAAACGATCGTTAACAAAAATCTACCTACCACTGAATGTTCTATAATTAATAAAATTTCGAGTTCTAATTTAACAAATATATATTGTTGTAAACTCTTTGAGTATTTTTATGCATCGTCTTAAGATATCTTTATAATTATGTATATTTCTTCTAAATTATTTTTTTGTTTTAAATAAATATTTTTTTAAGAAATAGATTGGATTTTAACTGTTCCGTTTCTTTTTAAAATTGCGATCTTATCACTTCTTAACATATTTTTAAATGAAAACTAATTGTTACTTTGTAGTTGAGTAGCTTGTAAGTTTTGGATATCCATAATGTTTCGTTGGCTTCCCGTGTGTGAACGTATGTATCGATCGAGGCTTATAAAACTTTATTATTTTTACGTCTTTGAAGAATTTGTAAGTTTTTTAAACCTGCTTTTTACATTAAAGGAAAATTTCTTTTAAAAATCTTTATTTTCGTTACTTTATATGAATCTTCGCCCCGAGTAATTATTTTTAAATAAAAAATAATTAGAAATTTTTTTTGTAAGAGTTAGATTGGGTTTCAACTGTATCCTCATAACGTCCTCTTAATACAATGACACTGTTGATAAGATGGTGACATTTATTTATTTTAATTTTGAAATGTTTAAAGGTGAATAAAATTTACTTAAAAGTGTTAAATTATTTCAAAAATAAATTGTCAATTTTTAAGCCTTTTTTTTTTTTACTTGGAACTTTTTCATTAATGACACTTTTTGAATTAACGAGAAATGTTTAGTACTTTATTAAAAAGTTTTATGAAATTATACATTTTAATAAATCAGTACATGACTAGTTGTCCCAAAGCTTGGCAGAAATTGGAGAAAAAAAGGCTGTCTAAAATTTGATTTCGCTGCTACATCTCCAGACGAAATCAAGAAATCACGTTAACCCTTCGATTTATTAGATTTTTCATAAAATCATTTCACGAGAAACTTATAATTTCTTTTAAAAAACGTAAATCATCTGAATCTTCTGAGAAAAAAAAAACGAAAAAATTCTAAAACTACGAACTACCAGAAAAGTAATAACGATTCCACGTTCTCTGCAATCTCATTTGTTGATGTTATCTATAATTATAAATGCTCTGAAGAAGCAAATTAAGTTTGTATCTAAAATTGTTGATGACAAAATCACATTTCTTAATTTGATGCATAAAATTTAACAAGCTTCGTAGCCATCCGTGTGCATCACACACAAATTAACGTTTTCTTGTTTTATAAATGCTTGAAATTCATCTTAGTATTTATGATATGTAAGAAAGTCCAATTAATGAATTTTAGATATTTTATTTATTTGAAAAAGTGTTTAACTTACCAAAGAAAAAGAGTCATGGTGGTTTCAATCTTCAATATTGTTTGGTATAAGGGATTTAATACTTGTTTCAGAAAATTAAATGTTTTTAGTTTTAAAAATTTTGATGCTTTGAGGTATATAACAGACATCATAATATCTATAAAATATTGTAGAGAAAAAAACTTTTAAGGCTTTATAAATCGAATGCAAAATTTATTTAATAACTAGACATTAAAAACTGAGAAAAATGTATTTTGCGGGATATGAATTTTGTAATGTAAAGAATGAAATGATAGATTTTATAAAAATATTTTTTTTACATTTCAATGTGTAGTTTCTTTAAAATATTGGATTACATTCCTTATATCACGTGATGTTTAAAATTTAGCTGCTTTAAATAGTTTTATTTTGTTTGAGACTATGAAAAAAATTTCTCAACATCATAGACGTCATTCAATATCAACGAATGCTATCAGGTTGCACGTGCATGCTTAATGTCGATTGTCGAATTAAAACAATGAGAATTTTAGGATATTTGTTTGGAAAAAAATGCGAAGAAAGCGCCATAGTAAAAAGTTCTTTTGACGTTTCACTGTGTAAGGTTTAACAAAATGTGGAAGCATTTTCTGCCACAAGGAGAGTTTCCAATTGACAGCAGCAGGTTGTTTAAAAACGACTTATGCTGTTCTGTTCTCAGTTACATAAATATTCATCTATGATTATTAAAGTCTTTATCGGGAATCATTTTATTATAAGATTATACATGATTAGTAAGAGTTTTTCTTCGATTTGTGTTTTAAACTTAGAAGCATATTAAGAACAAGTTGTAGAACGGTAATAAGCAATATAAAATGGCAAATCCTTTCTAAATTTGAGTTTCGTTTCGTAGTCTAAAAATATTTTGACCTCTAAAACATCTCAGATAATATTACCCCTTTTTTCACACAATACTTATAATCGTAAATGGTTGCCTCAATATTTAAACGATCTCTAGCGAAAATTCTTTTTTTTCAGCAAAAAATGTTCCATGATAAGATGACAAACTGTCATTCATGTGTTGAGCAAGTTTTCTGATTACTCGTGATAAGGACTGGTATATTTAACGATATTCTTTTTATGCATGAATTTATCGCTCTTTTTTTATTTTAAAAAAGATACTATCTTAACATATTTTAAAAAGAAAACGAAATATCAATTTGTAGTGGGTTGTGTGTTGAATATTTATAAATTTTTTTATTCGCTTCTCGTTTGTGAAGGAGTGTATCGATCGAGGTATAGAAAAATTTTAAAATGTGATTATTTTTATAAGACTTTTAGAGGTTTGTAAACCTGCTTTTCACATTAAAAGGTAAACTCTTTTAAGAATTTCGTTGCTATGTATGAATCTTCGCCCTGAGTAATTCTTTTTAGACAAAAAATAATTAAAAAATTATTTTTTGTAAGGTTTAGATTTGGCTTCAACATTGTCTTCATAACGTCCTGTTAATATAGTAATGATACTCTTTGATTATAGTAATACCTTCAAAGCATGTCAGCTTCTATGTGTCAAAATTAAACTTAATGAAAACTTTTATTATCGCTTATTATCTGATGCAAAGATTATTTAAAAGTGTTACCTTAATAGTTTTTTTTTTATTTTTTTGTTTTTTAATAGTTTTAAACATATTGCATTTTTTTAAAAAATCAGGTTGATGTGTTTATAGATAGGTAAAAAAATAAACTAAACTATTATAAACTATTGATAATAACCTTTTGGTAGCTTTAAACCTTTAAACCTTCCGTCCAAATAAAAAGTAATGAATATCTTGTTTTTTTTTAATACTCTTTTTTATTATTTTAAACATTTTCAAGTTCAGAATGTTTTGTACTTAAATTACTTGAAAAATTCTCTGGAAAAAATATTTTATTAAAGCAATATTTTCATTTCTATGATTAGACCCTAGCGAATCAATGTTATTAAGCAATACCTGAACTTAAAATATTTTTTGAAGTTTTAAAAACACGATACTTTGTGTTTCGAAATAACGAAATAAAAAATTTATTTCATTATACTCGTTATTAATAATTGTCTGATTTCCAAAGATGTTTTCTCTAATATTTTTTATGTGTATATTTAAATATGGTTACTCTAGTGGAAAGTGTATATGTCATTGTATATTGTGTATAAGTAAGTGTTGTCCTATTTATTATTTAAAAAAGTAGATGCAGGAACAGTTTTTGAAAAATGAAACTTTTGTTAGAATTTCATTATTATCCCCCCCCCCCCACACACACACAGCTGACTGAGAATTTCAAATTAATGGATTGGGTCAATAAGCTGGATTTGTTACAAAAGAAAAACTGTATTTACTATTTTTTTAAACCGCTTCAAACTACGATGTAATTATGACGACAAATAGACCAAAATTAAACTCTGAGTTGTAATTGAAATTTCAGAATTCCAAGAATAGTGTGAACTCACTGAACGACATAAGCTCGAAATTGATTAGCTTTTTGAACAGTAAGTTCAAAGATATGCAGAATCAACTAGAAATACTGAATCTCTGAGAACAGAAGAAGTGTTAAAATAAAACACATCATGAAAATACAAATTTTCGCCAAAACAAACATCTATTAGGTAACATAATTAAACAATTTTTAGAGGAAAGATTTGGGAGCTTGTGACTGGACTGGAAAACAACTTGATGTGACAGTTGCAAAGTATATAAAAATATTGCACAAAAGGGAAGCGATATGACATGCTTCTTCAGTGACTGAACCATTTCTTCATTTTGTTCCATGCATCTTATGAAATGTCACGCAATTCTGCATATATCTCCCCATACCAGCAAGGATGCGAACAATTCTTATCAATTCTTAAAAAAAAAGAAAAAAAAAGAATTGATTTTTCCTTTGACAAATGAAGAGGACTAAAACAAATTGATGTGACAGTTGCAAAGTATATAAAAATATTGCACAAATGGGAAGCAATATGACATGCTTCTTCAGTGACTGAACCATTTCTTCATTTTGTTCCATGCATCTTATGAAATGTCACGCAATTCTGCATATATCTCCCCATACCAGCAAGGATGCGAACAATTCTTATCAATTCTTAAAAAAAAAGAAAAAAAAAGAATTGATTTTTCCTTTGACAAATGAAGAGGACTAAAACAAATTGATGTGACAGTTGCAAAGTATATAAAAATATTGCACAAAAGGGAAGCAATATGACATGCTTCTTCAGTGACTGAACCATTTCTTCATTTTGTTCCATGCATCTTATGAAATGTCACGCAATTCTGCATATATCTCCCCATACCAGCAAGGATGCGAACAATTCTTATCAATTCTTAAAAAAAAAGAAAAAAAAAGAATTGATTTTTCCTTTGACAAATGAAGAGGACTAAAACAAATTGATGTGACAGTTGCAAAGTATATAAAAATATTGCACAAATGGGAAGCAATATGACATGCTTCTTCAGTGACTGAACCATTTCTTCATTTTGTTCCATACATCTTATGGAATGCCACGCAATTCTGCATATATCTCTCCATACCAGCAAGGATGCGGATAATTTTTATCAATTCTTAAAAAAAAAAGAAAAAAAAAGGAATTGATTTTTCCTTTGACAAATGAAGAAGACTAAAAGAAATTGATGCGACAGTTGCAAAGTATATAAAAATATTGCACAAATGGGAAACAATATGACATGCTTCTTCAGTGACTGAACTATTTCTTCATTTTGTTACATGCATCTTATGAAATGCCAAGCAATTCTGCATACCTCACTCCATATCGACAAGTAAGCGGACAGTTCTTATCAATTCTTTAAAAAGAAAAAAAAGAATTGATTTTTCCTCTGACAAACAATGAGGACTAAAACAAATTGATGTGACAGTTGCAAAGTATATAAAAATATTGCGCAAATGTGAAACAATGTGACATGCTTCTTCAGTGACTGAACTATTTCTTCATTTTGTTCCATGCATCTTATGAAATGCCACGCAATTCTGCATACCTCACTCCATATCGATAAGTAAGCGGACAGTTCTTATCAATTCTTAAAAAAAAGTACTAAGAATTGATTTTTCCTCTGAGAAACTATGAAGACTAAAACAACTTAAAGCGAACGTTACAAAGTGTGTAAAAAGAGTGTAGTAATGGGAAACAGGATCACAATCAAATATTTCATTCTTCCTGTGTTGAGTAATAAAGACTAAAACAGATACTTTATATGAGATGAGTGAAGGATTCGCAATAAAGTAAACTATTATGCATTAAGATCTCGTAACTGTTAGTGATCGTACTATTACATCATTCCTCTATGTTCCAGGCATACTGAAGATCAAAAACATCTTGATACAAAAAGTCAATACCGAGAATTTGTAACTTCATGTAAATGTTGTAAAGGAAAGAAATGAAGAGAATTATGTATTAGACGTGAAGATCTCGTGGCTACTTATGTAATTTGCAATGTGCCGTTTTATTCCGTAACTAAAAAATATAACACAGCATTACAGCATTCTACAAATGTGTGAGAAACTTGTCGAAAACTTGCTTGATTGTTTTATAAAAGCAGCTTTGACCCGACTCCCGTAGAACTTTTTTCTTCCCTCTATTTAAGCTGAATAACAGTGTTGAAAGTCGAATAACAGAAACAGGGAAATAAATAAAATGGGGGGGGGTTAAAGAATGAAGAACTTACTAAATTTTTTTTAGTTTTTTTATTAGTTTCCTTTTCGTTTTAAAAGCTTGTAATTTTTTGCTTATTTTTCTTGAAGTGATTGTAATGAATATTTATGTGATTGTGATGAATACTTAGAAAAATTAGCAGTTTTTACGGAGGCTTGTTCTAAGAGTGTTTTATTTATAAATATTTTAATGAATGTATAGTTCAATATTTACTAAGTATAAACTCTGCAGTCAGTTTCATACGTAATTCATTTATTATAGTTAATTCTTGTGATTAAGAAAATCCAATCTTCCCTATCGTAAGAAAAAAAAAAGATGGGGTATGAAGCTTATTCTAAATTATTATTAATTTTTTTTATTTCTTTAAATGTGAACTATTTTCTTTTAAATTATTTTGAGACTAAATGGATTTTCTTTCGTATTTTGATATTTTGTTAGCTATTTAAATCACTTGTAGTTCATATTTTAGTCATATGCAAATGTTTTGCATTTCATGCATCTTTTTTCATTATTTACATCATTTCCTATCTTATACATTGCTCCCATTATTTCAAACAAATAAAAATACATTCCAATCCATAAAAAAAGATGGATCGGACAATGACTTATTGCAAATTATTTTGATTTTTTTAAAAAAAGAATTCTTTAAATGTGTAGTGAAGGAAACGAACCGAATGGTTTTGCTTTGATTTAGAAAGTTTTATTACTAGAGCAAGCAATCACTTTCAAATTATTTTTGGCATTTTCATTACATTATTTATTAAACTCAATCAGTTTTGTTGGCTATCATTAAGAACGTTTCGTGTTTTTAAGTTTGCGAAAACGTACTTTAGTTGAAATACACTCAATTTCTTTAAAAATGATTTAATAACTAATTACTACAAATTCAATTCAGTATTATCTATGTATAAAATATATATTCATCTAATTTAAGCCTCCATGAAAAACTTGCAAATCCCTTTTGGTTTGAATGTTCTCTAGATTGCAATGTATTGTACTTATTTATTATGTAAACAACCTAACAGTTTGCTTTAAAAAGGAAAAAAAAATATAAGAGAAAAAATATAAAGGAAAAAAATATATAAAATAAAAAATATATAAAAAAATATAAAAAAGAAAAAAAATATAAAAAAGAAAAAATACATAAAAAAAATATATAAAAAAATATATATATATAAAAAAGAAAAATATATAAAAGAAAAAATATAAAAAAGAAAAAAATAAAAAAAAAATAAAAAAAATATGAAAAAATATGAAAAAATATATAAAAAGATATAAAAATATTAAAAAATTATAAAAAAAATATGAAAAAAAAGAAGAAAAAAAAGCAAACTGTGGTAATAGTTCTTTGTATAACACGTTTGCATTTATCTTTCAATTTAACTTTTTTTGTAGTATTCAACTAAAAAACACTAACAAGTTAGTATTATGCATGCAATTTTGTTTTTAATGTTCTGTATAATAAAAAATTGCATTCCTCATTTTATTTATCAATAAACATTGAAAATTTTTTCTTTAATAACAGTTATTTCATGCATTCCTTTAAGAGTTTAACATTAATTCATTAAGAGTTTCTTTTTTTTAAGGCTTTGATTATTTTATTTAATTATTGGCTATTTGTTAAATGTAATAATTTTTTAAAACTGGTTTATTTGAATCATTTTGTATCATTAACAAAAAAATTAAATCTTTGCATCAGTCTTTCGTGCCTTTTTTTTTGTTTTAAATTGCGTGAGATGTTTTAATTTCGGAAATGCTGAAAACCCTCAGTAAAATGTTATATTTTTACGAATTAAGTTTTATATGAAGCAGATGATAAGAGCAGAGATTATAAGAACGAATTTAAGGGATTCGAATCAAACAAAATTACTTTTTCAATTCTTGAATATCTTTAAACTAATAGATTCGAATCAAATATTAAGGACCTCAAAAACAATTGAATCAAATGGATGATTCAATCAGATCATCGGCTATCTATTCAGATCATCGACGCAATATTTAACTATAATTGGCAGTATCATGTAATGATATTGAAAGGACGTTTTTACAATGTTGAACCTGTAATTTTTTTGTTTTAAATATTTACTATGAAATATAAAATTCTTTTAAAAACAGGGCGAAGCAATACCTCTTGTGTCAATTATCGTTC